>NC_062520.1:16955653-17150653 GCF_022655615.1 Tachysurus fulvidraco | reverse complement strand
AAATTGATCTGAGTTGAGTTATATGGCAAGCCAAAAGCCTGAAAGAGTTCAACTGTAAAATACGTAGATAGATACAGTATATGCAAAAAAATATATACAGCTATAACAGACATACAGTAAGAAGCATACACAGCGTACTCTCCGTGTAGTTTATTTTCTATTTCCATCTACTCTATAACCACTTGCAGTGTGGGATCCTCTTGCATCTTCCATCAATATCTATTAGCATAAGCATTATTTATTGGCATTATCTGCATCTGTCACGCTTATTTACATTGTGTAGCTTCCCCAGTCTTCGCTAGTATAAACATGCCAGTGGATTTGACAAATGTGGCTGTGGATTGAATAGCCGCTGATGTTCTGCTTGGCCCAGTGTCTGACTGATGGATCTTGTTCTCTGAGCTTCAGCAATAGAGACATGGTGTTGCCATCGGTCTGGACCCTGGGGTCTTCTAAGCCTCTTGCCTCTGACAGAGACTGAGCACAGAAGAAACCTTTTCAAATTTGAAATTTCAATTTTTAATGTGTCTTATTTCAGATGTTAGCTGTGCAGCCTTGACAAATCTATGTGGAACTTTATTTCAGACTGAAGGAAAAACAGAGTGGAAAGAAAATAATTTAGTTCAATAAATTAGCCACAGGCATTGTGTGGTGCAGTTCGCTTGCTGAGCGTTATTATTGGAATTCGTCTAAGTCGTCCAGCAGCTCCTACATGAATTTTATAGAGAATGTTCACAGGTTCACTGAGAATGTTCACTCTCTCTGCCTCATCTCTTTATCTTTGTCGTGATGATGATTAGTTATAAAATTAGGTTTTGTATATATATAAATGAGTTCTGAATATCGCATCATGTTATACATAAGGCGTACAATGTTAGAACTCTTAGCCCATATGAATATACAAAAACGGACATGGCCAATAATTAGAAAATTTTGTGTTTGTAACAAATACTAGATTTGACTATTCCCAGATTACTTGCTGAACAGATTGTCACACTGAATGGACAGGTATTTTTGTATTCTAATACTTCTGATTGTGATTTTGAGTCTGATTGTTCTGTTTCTTTCAGCATGTGGATACATGGTCATTTGATGTGTTTGCACTGAATGATGCAAGTGGAGATCATGCACTAAAATTTATATTTTACGAGCTTCTCACCAGATATGACCTAATTAATCGTTTTAAGGTGAGCTATTGAAGTAATTGTGTTTTCTGTTTTTGTTTTGATAACTATGCTTTGCAGTGTTAGGTCAATCAAAACATAATTAATGAATGAATGTGCTGTATATGTGAACACAGTTATACAGTGAGGGATTTTGTACATTTTCCCACTGACAAAGAAACAGTTTATTTTAACAGTGAGAGACAGAATAATAACAAAGAAAATCCAGAAAAACGCATTTCAAGTTATTAATTGATTTGCATCTTAATAAGAGTGATCCTAATCTCAGCTGGTTACTTGTATAAATGTCAGGGACTAGATTGTAGACCTACACAAGGCTGGAATGGGCTACAAGAAGATTGCCAAGCAGCTTGGTGACAACAGGTGAAAACAGTTGGTGCGATTATTCAAAAATGGAAGAAACACAAAATAACTGTCAATCTTCCTTTGTCTGGGGCTCCTTGCCAGAGAAAGCACATGTACAGGCCTGTCTGAAGTTTGTCAATGAACATCTGAATGATTCAGGGGAGAACTGGGTGAAAGTGTTGTGGTTAGATGAGACAACTCGCCGTGTTTGGAGGAGGAGGACGGCTGCCTCCTTCCCTCAGCCAGGGCATTGGAAATGGGTCATGGATGGGTATTCCAGCATGACAATGATCCAAAATCCCATCGAAAATGTCAGCATCAATACCTTAATGACTTGGAGAGGCTCTGCAAAGAAGAGTGGGACAAAATCCCTCCTGAGATGTGTGCAAACCTCGTGGCCAACTACAAGAAACGTCTGACCTCTGTGATTGCTAACAAGGGTTTTGCCACCGAGTACTAAGTAATGTTTTGAGAAAGGAGTCAAATACTTTTTTCACTTATTTAAATGCAAATCAATTTTTACCTTTTTTAAAATAATCGTTTTTCTGCATTTTTCTGTTGTTTATTCTTTCTCTCACTGTTAAGATAAAGCTACCATTAAAAATATAGACTGATCTTTTTTTTGTCAGTGGGCAAGTTAGCAGGGGATCAAATATTTTTTTCCCTCACTGTATATTTGCTGTAAAAATGTGGCAATAACTTTTTTTTCACAAACATACATTTCATTTTGCTAAAATTCCTCAGATCCCCATCTCTGCACTGGTGTCATTTGTAGAGGCCCTGGAAGTGGGATACAGTAAACACAAAAACCCCTACCATAACCTTGTCCATGCAGCAGATGTCACTCAGACTGTACACTATTTTTTGCTCAAGACAGGCATGGTGGTAGGTAAACCTGAGGGCTTAACGCCTACGGTCGTAGAATTGCATTTACATGTGTTTGTTTGTGTATATGTCTGTTTATATGAGTGTGAAATGCATTAAAATTGACAGTGCAGAATATATTGGGTATGGAAGCAAGCTTCCGTAGGGTAGGCAAAAGAGAATGAATGCTTGGCTCACACCACATTGGTGTGCTCGGGCGCGTATCGATTGGGAGTTAATCTCCCCTGACTTGCTTAGAATGAGGCCTGGCAGTGTTAGAGTCATGGTCATTAACCCCTCAGTGATGTGTGTTGCCATTAAATTGGCATTCAGAAGAATGGTAGTAATGCATGATTCAGTATGATTGCTCATTGTTCTGGGTGTTATACTGTATGAGCAACACATTTATTGTGTAGTAAAAGATTTAAAACTGCAAAGAAATATAAATGTGTTTTTCATTTTTGAAATAAAAAATTTTAATTGTGAAAGTTTAAAATGTCCAATGTGTAACCAGTTTATTTATTCATTCATCTTCACTATCCACTTTTGCCTGGTGAAGGTCATGGTGGATCCAGAGACTATCACAGAAACACTTGTGGGAATTCACCTAATAAAATGGGGGAATAGAGAAATGCAAATTTGCTCATTTTCCTTAGTAATAGCTGAGTAACTTGATTGCATCTGAAAAGATCTACTTAGCTACCTATAAAATGATCATATTAACAGGAGGTCTAGGTATTTTAATTTTGTATAGCTATACAATTCATTCATTCATTCATTCATTCATTCATTCAACTTCTACTGCTTATCCAAACTACTCGGGTCATGGGGAGGCGTCATCAGGCATCAAGGCAGGATATACCCTGGACAGAGTGCCAACCCATGCTAATCAACCTACCATGCATGTCTTTGAACCGTGGAGGAAACCGGTGTATCTGGAGGAAACCCCCGAGGCACGGGGAGAACATGCAAACTCCACACACACAAGGCGGAGGCGGGAATCGAACCCCCAACCCTGGAGGTGTGAGGCAAACGTGCTAACCACTAAGCCCCCCCCCCCCCCCCATTCATTCGATTAACATAATTTTAACAAAATCAAAGATTATTAAAATATTAAATATAACTATTTTAGTGAGCAGGGGTTTTATTAATCAGAGGTTGCATGCTCTCCCCTTCAGTATCTTCTGCCAGTCAAAGACATGTGCTTTAGGCTGATTGGCAACTTTAAATTGTCTGTAGTGTGTGAATGTGTGTGAATGTGTATGTGTAATTGTGACCTGCAATGGGATGCTCCAGTGCCGCCCTTTTGTGCCTTTAGTCCTCTTTAGGATTATACTCCTTAACCCTTTGCAGGAAAAACAGTATCAAAAATGCATGGTTGGATAAATTTATTTTTAAGCATATAATTAAATATGAACATTCATATATTTCATGTTAAACCTTATAACCTTATAATGTCTTTTAATTGAACGACTCTTTACTTAAACATACAATATTATGACCAGATATGAAAATGTGGGTTGTAATATGAGTAAATAAGAAATTTGTAAAACATTTGCATGTCATTTTGTTATTTTAGTGAGAGTATTCAAGTAAAGCAGAAAAACAATTATTAAGTCACAGCTTCGTGATCATATTACATTGACATTGGGGGTATTTCTATTATAGAAGCACACTCCCTGTTCTTCCTGAGTTCTTTTCTCTTTTTTGCAGCACTGGCTGACAGAATTAGAAATCTTTGCAATGATATTTGCAGCATCAATACATGATTATGAACACACCGGGACGACTAACAATTTCCACATACAAACAAGGTATCCAGTGTAATTTTTGGAAAGATCTTATTAGTCCTAAAATGTGAATGGTCCAGCCCATATTATGTTTTATGTATTTCATTAGATCAGACACTGCAATATTGTACAATGACCGTGCAGTGCAGGAGAACCATCACGTGAGTTCTGCTTATCGACTCTTACAGGAGGACGATGAAATGAATATTCTCTATAACTTATCAAAAGATGACTGGAGGTACGGGATGAGAATTAATCAACATTAATTAAATATAAGTACTATTGTGTATGTGTGTATGTGTTAAAGCTGCTATTTCACTTTTTTATTATCTCTTTGTCTTTAGAGAGTTCCGAACACTGGTAGTTGAGATGGTTTTGGCCACAGACATGTCCTGTCACTTCCAGCAGGTCAAAGCCATGAAGAACTTCCTTCAGCAGCCAGAGGCGTGAGTGTGTTACCCTTTCACAGAACTACATATAAAAAAGCTATCCAAGCTAAATGATGAGAAAACATTTAGATGATTCATTCTGGCTGCGGTCTATAGGATTGACAAACCAAAGGCTTTATCACTGTTACTACACACTGCGGACATCAGCCACCCTGCCAAAAAGTGGGATTTGCATCACCGCTGGACCACATCTCTGCTGGAGGAGTTTTTCCGACAGGTTTGTTCCCTCCTCTACACATGCCAAACATTCCATTCATCTTCATTAAGGTTTGAAAGAAATTTGTTCTTGCCGCTTTGTGGTTATTTCTAGTGTGACAACACTACTATTAGCCATAGTTGTTAGTTCGATTAATGACTACAGTGTGTGTGTGAAACCAAATGTTTACCCATCTTAAATGCCTTAGGGGGCAGTGTGAAACACCTGGATACATATTTGTGTATGTGCGCACACATAACATGATCTTATAAGTATCCAATAGCGACACAGTGTTTAGAAAAAAATATTGCTGTCATACAGCCATCATCCAATTGATTTATTATTGCCTATGCATACACTGGATTACATAAATGCAGTATTTAGCTGCTAAAATCTGTGCTACAGTTATTCTATTTTTTAATACTGAGAATAGCCCTCTTGCATTTTGTTCTACCTTGGTGAATGCATTTGTCTTACATAATGCTACAGACGTCCATCACATGCATTTGTTAGTAATCCTCATATGTATTCATAGCAAGAATTTAGTTAGTTAGTTATTCCTTGCATGCAGATGATCAACTCCTGTATAGATGAAAGTTTTCTATTCACAGTACCAGTTATTTGTCTCAACTAAGGAGCGTTTTATTCTCTTGATGGTGAGAGTAATGCTATTTTACTGTTATAGTGGCTCTCTCTGCATTGCTTAGTACATGTTTGCCAACACTGAGCACAGTACAGTGGTGTTCCCTTGGCAAACATTTCTAACTAATATTTATTACTCATTTGCTTACTCTATTTACCATTAAGTGGAATTAGTGCAGCATTATTGCTTATTTTCTCCAGCTGAGACAATTCCTGCATCTTATTTTGCCCCAGTTAAGATTTCCACCAACTAACTGGCTGCAGAGCTTATAGCAAACATGGCAGAGAAGTTCAAACTTAATATACTACATGCTATTAATTACTGATTCAGTTATTATATTCAGTGAGCAGATTGTAGCCTTATGTCAGTTCCAGCCTTAGCATTTCTTCTACATTTTCTGCTTCGAGGCTGGTGAAGGTTTTGGTTTTGCATGGTTGCTGTGGTACTCATTCAAAATTATTTTAAAGGGGAAGAACTTTGAAAAAACATCCACTTCCTCAATACATGTAGGTTGTTTTCTTTCACAGTGGATGAACAAGATACAAGACTTGCTTTCCTGCAGTCAGTGTCACAGTTTCTTCAATCTGCCGATGGCAACTGTGGATGTAAGGGATTTTGATTGCCACTTCAGTCCTGGCAGTGGAACCAGAATATGGGGCCAAGCCTCTGTATCAGACTTAGCCAGACTGAAATAAATGGTACCACAATCCAGTGAGGATGTTTGGTCTGGTGCCAGCAGCTGCATCAGTTATCCACCTAGGTGTACTAGAACAGCAGGCATTCCTGAGAGTAGGGTGTCACCCTTCACCTGAACCAAAGGACATGACAGGCAGTAATGTACACTTGATTACCAGCCAAAGCATGGCGTGCAAGTTGTAACAGCAAGAGTCCAGGTGAGAGTGGTGTCCCACTGAATCTCTGCAGACATCTTCCTCGCAGATTGCAGAGTGGCTTCAAGGTTGTCTGTCTTTTTCTTTTTGCTATATGACATCATATGAACATATGACGTCATATGAACATATGACGTCATATGCTGGTTCACTCAAACAGTGTTCTGGCCAGACAGTTTGCTGGGGCAAGAGTCCCTGACCTATGGCTGAACTCACCTCTTGTTGTATGCCTTTTCTTTCTCTACTCCTGACTTTTCACAAGATTCATCAGTTAGTCTTGCTTGAGCTGGGTTTCCTGAGTTTGCAGACCTGGTCACTGATTTTCCAAATGAGGACTGCATTCCATTTCTACACTGATTTACCCAAATTATTCTTATATCTATTCTTGTATTCATCATATGAGCTAGGTCTTTGGCTTTTTCAGGGACTGTAAAAACATTCGCATCCAAGCTAACTGTATGTGGCAGCCGGAGGATTATTTCTACTTTTCTGATGGGAACAAGGCACCTTCACCGTCCACAGTCCCCTGGAAACACAGTTGTAATTAAACCAAACCAAACAGTTTCCCAACAACGTCTGTAAGATTCCCATATGTCAATGCAAAGGAGGCATTAATCTAATTCGGAGAGCAAATACATCCTCATTTCCATTCAGCAAACATAATCCCTTTCCACTGTGGAATAATACTCCTCTTACTTAATATTCACTAGGTCCTCACTTCTAGGAACATTAGCTTCATCTGATCTATGCTTACCTTCAATTAATGAAGTGATTGACCAAAATAATTGTTACATTGGAATCAGAACACCTGCATATTCTCTAAGCCCATTAACAACTCTGACAACATTAATACTTTAATGTTTTTAATGATGTTTTTTAAAGAGTCTTTTTATAATATTTAGTACTGAAATTACTTTATTTCTATGTTCCAGCACAGCAAAGTTTTTTGTTTAACTATCTTCATTTTTTTGAAGTGTAAAATAGAAGCTATTTGAAATTATTAGCTAAAAGGGAAAAGGAAGAAACTACCATTTTACTATTAAATACTGTTTTCTTAGGTACTATTTCAGCATTGTTGTATTATCATGGTAGTTATTGCTTATTGCTTAGTTATTGCTTGCATTTTTTTTAATAAAAATTATTATATATATAAGCCAAGTCTTTATCCCACTCATTTACAAACAATTGCCCACACCATGCTCACAGAAGTATAATTACTGTTTTATCAACATTTCCTCTGCATCTAAGTGGACTCATGTCTTTGTAATTGAGTTTGATGACTGCTCCATATGCGTGCTGATGTAGTAAATCAATAAGGCATTTCAATGCTGCTCTTAAGAGCATAAAAAGTATCCCTGAGATGTTCTAAGGTAATATTTAATAAGTCTTTACCGCAAATTATAATAGCAATGACAGGAGCAAATGAAATTGTGCAACAGGTCAGATTAGGTAAAAAAATAAAACGTTCTCTCAAACCTGCCAGCTACTGTACTCTCCATTTCCTGAAATTAAGTGATAGTGTGCAGTGAAGAGATATGTCAGCAAAATTATTTTATATTGCAGTCTTACAGATATTAAGCAATTTATTCCCCAGATTGATAATTGGGGTGTTCATTTATATTTGAAATGATATGGGAAAATTGTACCCAAAATAATTAAACAAATACACCAGGATTAATAGGCCAGGATTAATATCCAAGGTAAAAAGTTATTATTTTAGATTATTATTGATTTCCTCCTCTACCTCTTGTTTTTTTCATACTGTGTTTTTGTCCAGGAAAAAAGTAATTGGTTATACAGATATAGGCAAAAAAATTTAGGAAGTCCTTAACTCCGCAATTTGCCCACCTATGCTACGTCATTTACTCATAAATTGATTGTTTCATTTCACCCATGTGCAAACCTGTTCCTTCCTCCAGACAGCTTATGTTGGTCTGCTTGTGTTTTTATTGTTTCTTCTTACTTTTCTTTTACTGTTTTGTTTCTGTTGGTCATACTGAGACTATTTATCTCTGCTGTTTGCTTTTCTAAACTTTGTACTTATTTCATACAAGATACAAGTACAAAGCAGTATAAAATTCATAACACAAATAATTTATTGAGCTATATTCGCTATACACTGGAATATAGAATAAAACCACCAAGTTCTGCTTAATAATCACATTTACAAGAACTTCTCCAGATGTTCAATTTATAATAATCACAATCTGTGAACATCATAATGAAAATATAAATGGCATATTTTCCAGGGGGATAAAGAGGTAGAACTTGGCCTTGCTTTTTCTCCTCTTTGTGACCGTAAGTCCACCATGGTGCCGCAGTCTCAGATTGGTGAGTATTGGTTGTACTGTATGTCTGCTCTTCTTTCTATTGTAGTACAATAACAACTGGAATCAGGGCCATGTATTTGTTTTTTTGTTTTTTACCAACCTTCAGGCTTTATTGACTTCATTGTGGAGCCCACATTCACTGTGCTGTCAGACATGACAGAGAAAATAATGACTCCGCTCATTGACGAGGCATCACGCTCAGGGCTGGCAGGCTTCAGACGTTCCAGGTAAGCTAGTGTAGTTACACATAAAGCTAAATCATTTGTCCATCAGATCCCCTGAACCTATGTGCTTAAGGAAAAGGACAAATGAGTATGGACTGATGTACTCTGCTACATATTTTTGCTTTATATGGTCATGTTTGACAAGTGGTAATGAAGACTTCACTAGCCTAGGGCTAAAATGCAGTAATTGTATAAGTGTGTGTACACAAGGACAGCACCTACACTGGGCTGAGGAACAGAACTGTCATACTTAATTAAGGATGTAACTGTTCTTGTCTGAGTTATTAATCATCACACATATACCACATGCTGAGTATAAGTCAATTTTATTAACGTTCATGTACACACAGCCCATGAAAAGCTGCCAGTGTAGAAAATTAGACACACCTATATGTTTGAATGCTATCAATATTCAATATTAAAAATATAACAGTGCGATATCATTGCTTTTTATCTTCAAAGAACAACTTTAACATGTTTAATGGTTTTTTTACATTTTTATTACATTTTCTTTACTTGAATTTAGGTACTTAAGTGCATAAGATAATATGCTTGGCAGTAAACATGCTTGGATCTATGAAGGAGTAATTAAGGGGTACAAGACAGGAAAAAAGCTGAGGAGGTTAGACAAGGACAATTTTATCACCTTTTATTACCTGCACCTGGAGACCAATAGGAAGACTCCTGGAATAACAAAACATTTTTAAAAATACAGATAGCACAGAAAGTGTTTATGTAAAATATGTTATAAGAAAAAAATCCTGAGGTTAGGGAGAAAGGTAAGAAGAAAGACTTTCTCTGTCTTCTTCATAGTTCATTTTCTCTAAATCTTATCTCTGTTATTTTTTATCTAGCAGCATTTTCTCCACATTTCATTCAGATTTTCTTGCTTATCTTGGAAATTAACACTTCAGATTTAGAGCTTTTTCCCATTTGCCTATTTCTCTGTTTGAAATAATAGCACATTTCTACATACCTGATCTAGTGATCTAGTGGTCTCCCTGAATTCCAACGCTGAATGATTAAAGGTCCAAGAAAATCATGCAAAGGGCTGTAAACAAAGTTACACTTTACCTGAATAGCTGTGTAAAAAGGTTAACAACACCAGGCCTCTCCCAGCAAGTATTATAAAGTACCACCACACCACTGTGAGACAGTCTCACTGCACTGATGACCCACAGCCATGTCAACAGCATCATAATGAGCAACTATAGTTCTCTGCCTTTAAGATGACACATTCTTAGCATGTTATTTAAGTACTTAAATTTATCAGAATATTTAAAACATACTTAGACATAGTTCATACTATTTTAAATACTATAAAGTGCATTTTCTTAGATTTATTTTCCACTAGTGTCTGTGTGTCTCTGCCTTCCTAGTTGTATGTGACTTGTGTGACATTGATAGTTTAGCTGGATGAAGAAGCTTATGTATTACATGGATGTTTGTGAGTAGTTTATCACCATCCCTGTAATTTTACTGTATTCTATGCACACAAACCTCTATAGGCTTCTCCATTGTCCCTCATTAAATGTTCCCTTTCAGCCCTGTATCTTCCAGTTAAACTGCTTAATGATGCAGTTTGTAATTGAGAGCTTTTTGTTAAAGAACTTTTTGCTGACTGCAATTGCAGTGAAAACACTGATAAGCTTCCCCTTCACTTCACATGAGCCCACCTTCTCAATTTCCTTCAACAGAAAAGTGGGCAGAGTTGAGCAAATCAGTCATAGATACTTTTGATATAATTATTAGAGGTCTAGAAACACTTTTTAAACAGCCAGTACAAAAGGTTTATTTTGTGTGAAACTATCTATATTTACAGCCTGAATAACATCCCATCTGATGGCAAGCGGGCCAATGTGAAGAGCACTGGCTCAGAGAGCAGCACTGCTCACAACTGCTCCCTACTTAGCGTTGACATCAAGAGTTTCAAGGCTACCTGGAATGATGAAGTGCATCAGAACAGAGAGAAGTGGAAAACCCAGGCAGCCAAAGGTGCCTACATCTGCTGGGTTTAACATGCCAGAAACCTTTTAACAGCATTGTTTTACATTAGACATTGATACATTATTTAGCATAACAATGTTCATATCAAATTGAGTTTACATGTATCGTTTAATGTTTTTGTATACATGTAGAGGAAAAGGCTAAAAAGGAGGATGAAGAGATGATTAATGAGAAAGAGGCTGATGGGAAACAGGACCTGAGTGAAGAGAAAACAGACACCACACCGGACAAAGACAAGACTGAAAAAGACCCAAAAGAAAAATCACCCAACAAAGACAAGAAAGATTTATCATTGACAGAACGCATCAAAGTCAGCAAACAGAGGGACACAAAACCAGAGCCATCAGACTCCACCAAGGCCAAAGTGGATAAGAAAGAGCCTACAGAACAGCAGCCCAAAGAGGTGGAGGGCAATAAGGACCCTGGGGGAGTGAATGGAGCAAAACTGGAGGCTGCTAATGAGCAGGTGAATGCAAAAGAGCCGGACCCCAGCAGTGATACAGACAATAGCCAGCACGTTCAAAACGGTACGTGTAGAAAATATCATGCAACTAAAACATCTTGTGTATCAATGGCAACTATTTATCCATTTTGTGTACACTCTTTATAACACAAGTAAAAAAAATACAGGATTCTAAAGGCACATGGTTGGTGTTGTTAGAGGTGTTCTCTGCTTGGATGTCCACTGTCTCCCAGGGTAAGAGGTAGGTATACAGCAAGATTCTTTTCTGTTGTGGCACCGAGGTGGTGAAATGAACTTCCCCCAGATGTTCAAACAACGGTGAAGACCTACCTCTTCCTGAAATACTTGGACTAGCAATTTTCCCTTGTTTGTTATGTGTATGTTAAAAAAAAAAACCCTGAACAGAGTGTTTGGTTGATCTTCTCCTAAGTCTGCAACCAGTGGTAATGTATTCCACTAACTTAAGGACTTCTGTACCTCGCTCTGGATAAGGGCGTCTGTCAAATGCCATAACTGTAAGTGTAAATGTACAAATAACAGGTGTAACTCACCAAGGGTGGTATGAGTAGTACACTGTATAAACAAGTAACTGGATTTTTATCTGAATGTCAGGGGAAGAGCTGGACTTACCCGACAGTGACGACTGTGACACAAAGAGCTTGGATGGTAACTCTAGCATTTCCTTTACCCCACCCATGAGTCAGTATCACTCAGATTCTTCATTACATCACACTTCCTCATGGCCATTGAGGCAGCCACTATTTAGATATTTCACTTGATGTCTCATCTACACAAAATAAAGTATGTGGTTGTGTGCTTCGTGTGCTGTTGTTTGTGACAAGTTGAGCTTGGCCATCCCTCTTTCACTTACTTGCTTTTTAAAAAAAAAAATCTGGAGGGCTGTTCAATGAGATTCCACAGTTTTGTGAATCATCTTCTTCGTCGTCATCATCATCATCATCATCATCATCTACAGAACAGCAGGTTCCATTTCTTGAGGTGATCAATAGTGTAAGCTCACAATAAACTAAAATGGAATCATGTTGAGTTTGTGTGGGTTTGTACCATTGTGTCTCAGATATTTTCTATTATTACAGCGTTCTAATAACCCTCCTGTCATTCCATCCCATTTCTTCACCCAGCAGCTCAGGAGAAGGCACTCGTGCCATTAAATGTGCCATATATCTCCTCTTTTCTACAGATGCAGACGAGGAGCACAACACTCATGAAAGTTCAGCCACCTCCCTTGTAGCCAGTGCTGCAGCTGCCCCCACGCCTGATGCACACTAACCACTCTTTCATTTCTCAACAAGGACTCCATCTGCTGGGCAACGTTCTCACTCCTGCACAACGGCACCATCTGGTTGCTGCTTTGAACTTATCTGTTTATTTTTTTGTTTTTGTTTTTTTGTTTCTTGGTTTTATTTTGGAAATTGACTTTCCTTTTTTTTTTTACTTATAATTATAACTTTATAATTTAAATCCTTGTATTGCTTAATACTCTTCTGCTTTTGATGGAATGTTTGTACGGTCCAATTGTTAGGCTCAATATTGCACAAAATGGGCTGCAGCATGGGAGATATTGGCCTAGAGTTAACCCAGTACAGGGTCATATTTGCCCAGTGGGTGTTGCCATAGAGGCACAGAAAGTCTATTAACACTTAAGCCAGTGGAAAGCATATGGCAGTATGGGCATCATAGAATCCCCTCCCAGCTGAGCTCTCCCTAGAGATGATATACTCACACGTATACGTATGTACACACACACACACACACACACACACACACACACACACACACACACACACACACACACACACACACACACACACACACACACACACACACACACACAAGTGAACACATAGGTGACTGGAATGCCTATAAAGCTACTGGTGTTGCAGAGCTGTGCAGTCATTGCCAGAGATGGGTACATGCACACACAACCTAGCACTGACACACAGCCAGCTGAAATGCTCTTCCTGTGACAGAACCCAGAGCTAAATACACATTTGTGTGGAAAAACAAGCTGAAGAATGTCCACTCACATTTGTTATGTTGTTATTGTCTGTATGAAACTACCTGGTGCATTGTGTCCTGTAGAATATGCTGATCAGGACTTCACTAGCTCTACAGCAGTATTCAGTAAATGTGCGTTCTTGGAAACGTTTTTATTTACTGCACATGTTCGCTGATTGATGTGACTGATTTCATGTGTCTGATGAAACATTAGATTGTGTCTGTTGCTTTGCTCATAGAACTTTTTTTTTTGCTGTTGTATATCTTTACTTGCCAGTAAATTAGTTCCAAGTGCTTACATTGTTATAAGCTCAGTGTGAAAATTTTAAGAAAGTGTAAATCTGATAGGTGCCATATGGGTGACATTTCTACTGTGCCAAAATAATATAGATTTGTGTGGTACAATATATACCTGTGAACTTAAAAATTAAAAAATAGGGGATAAATATTTTAATATATAAAGCAGGGCAGTCAAACCTCATATTCTACTGACCAAACACGTGGCCATGTGTCCATTTCTCCAGTATGGTAAGCTGCATTTGTAAATCTAGACACTGTTCAAGCCACAATGCCATCTTAGGTACGACACGGCTCTATGCCTCACTGTTAAAAATATCAGTTGATTGGAACTTGTAATATAGTATGTGTACTTTCTGATTTGAACAGTCATTTGGATTTTTCAAGCGTTCTGTAAATATTTACTGTATATAAATAAGAACATTTATTTCTAACCGCCTGTGTACAGATACAGACAGTAGACTTATGCCTGCAATCAGCAGTGAACATTCGACTTATTACGATGTGGAAGGTCAGCATCATTATAAGTTCACCAAGTTATTTTGATTAAAGTGTATTATAGAAGGTATAACATTTTTTATTTTTCTTATGTCTGGAGTTGCTGCTCCAGCTGTTCTCAGACTGTTTTATCTTACAAATGATTAAATTAAATAAAATCATACCACTTCCTTTGATGCACTTAATTAAATTCTTAAAGTATATGAGCCACCACAACGTCTCCTAGATAGATATTCCCAAGCCATAATAATTGTGTTCAAGTATTTTGTATTAAAAAATTTAATTCTAACATTCCTTATGTACTAATATTTTGGCTTGATACCATACAGAGATTATTCTTTAACAGGAACAATTTTCAAAGTGCAAATGCTAATGGTGAATGTAATCAAAAGCACATGCTCACTGTGCTGCACATCAAGACTTGAGAAAAATCCCACCAGAAATATTAAATAACATCTTTTAATTTCTTTTATACCATTTTATATGTTAAATGGTCAACAAGCGCACTGTGTTTAAATCGTTAATGCTGCCTTTACCAAAGAGACAAACAGATTTATTTTGTAGATTAATACTTTGTTCCTTAGCACAACCCGTGTGAGAAGAAAAAGGGTCATGAGATTTTGTGCAATTTGTTTTTATGAGGTTTATTACGCTTAACAATAATTACTGCCTTAAATTCAATTTATTGTACTACTGATGTGTGATTATTCAAAACCTCAATGTAGTATCAGGTTGTTTTTTTTTCAAGATTTTGTTTTCTGACAAGAATGTATGCTAATTATCAGTCCTTGTATGCCAATCATTATTTGTATGAATTGTGTGTTATGAATCTTTTTTCTATTAATGTAGTGTTCAGTGGAAACTCAGCAATCATGAGCTGCTTCCAACATCAGCTTCTTCTGTCTCTGACTGTCTGCAAAATTACTGTTTTAAGCGATGTAGTAAGCATATATCAAATAGTTATTTATCATAATGCTGATATTAAATGTAAGTGACTTCATTTTTCCACATATCTTGTCACCAGCAAGTTCAGTAGGCTGATTACAGAGCATTAGGCATGACATTACAACCTGCTGACTACAGTACTGTACAAATGTATTAGTTAGGCAAATCTGGAGAAAGTCTGTGATGCAAAGTTGCTTTCATAATAATTTCATTTTTAAAATAACATAAGATTAAACACAATCAACATTTTGATCTGTCCACACCATTTAATATGAAATTTAAATGAAATTTAAATAAAATTTAGGTTGAGTAGTTCCATAGGAAGATGGTTGGATGTTTGGATGGTTGGTCACTCAGAATCCATGTTTTTTTTTTTTTTTTAAGAAAAGTGGTCTAAAATCCTCCTTCCTTTAATGACACACAATTTTAAATTCTATTTTATTTATTTATTTATTTATTTTTTTTGGAAAAAAGCATCTTCTTCTGATGCAGTAATTGACGAGAATATAAAATAAACAAAATCTAAGACTGCCTGCAAAGCCTTTGCACAATACTGTAAAACACATGCCTAGTGCTGCTAATACAATCCAAATGGTTGTGAGAATTCTATTTTCTTTTCACATTAAAGGTCACTCTGAGCGTACTATTGCCCTCAGGGGTGAGATGACCGACAGACCTGTTAACTGCATCTGTTTGCTTAGTCACCTTATCAGCAGTCAGCTGTGACATGAAGTGTGCAGTGAAATATACTCCATAGAACATAGGGAAACAGTGAATACAGTGAAATATTGCCTTAATTTTTTTGTTGTTGTTTGTTTGTTTTTGATGTCTTTTTTCTCATTTATAAAAGCAAACTGCCAGGTGTTTAAATTAGTTATGTCCGTCAATGTCTATGTTTCTGTCATGGCATTGTGTGGGTTTCATTCACTTCTCTGGAATTTGTACTGACAGAATGTAATAATAATAATAATAATAATAATAATAATAATAATAATAATAATTTCTTATTGATAAAAGTGAAGCGTGAACTAATAGATGATCAGTAGCAGATTTTTTCGATTAAGAGAAGTTTAGTAAGCAGCTCAGTGCCGTCCCCTGCAGGTTGTCTTATGTACCGCATCATAAACAATGTGAACGTGTGAAAAAAAATGTTTTAATCACATGGTTTTTTTTTTAAGTTCAGTTTTGTGGACTCTTTTTAAAGCATAAGCCATAAAATGATATAATTGTATGTATCCTTTGCAAATTTGACATATTGAGATTCCACACTAATGTCCTGTTCAAACTTTTTTTTTTCAAGTAGGAGGAAACAATCACAAACCAAGAGAGACACGTGGTGGTGCGATCCTGTTTGTTTCAGATGCTCCATCATTGCACTTTTGTGCCAATAAATCTAAACTCAAAGGGCTCAGATGACGACTCTGTGTTTTTATTTTAGCTCCATTCCTGCCTAAGATGTGTAACTTAACATGTGGCAAGACAGAAATTCTGATCAATACCATGGCTCTGACGCTAACAGCTGGATCTTTTGTCTTGCAGGTGAGAGGCCACGGTACCTGATCCGCTTCTCTAAGAAGCCCAGCTATTGTGCCAGTTCCTACTCACTGCCCCGAGAGAATCGAGCAGAAAGCAAGCTCACTGATGCCCGGAGCAGAGCCATGCATCTCCAGTGTATATCACTTCGCCGTGGGAGGTGACAAACCACCAAGCAGCAGGGACCATACACTCTTTACATTCCCATATTCACAAAGCCATAATAATAATAATAATAATAATAATAATAATAATAATAATAATAATAATAACAACAATTACTGTTATTATTATTATTATTATTATTATTATTATTACTACTACATATATATTGTACAAACCAGACACAATATTTAGGCCACCAAATATTCTTTTTGTTACAATATTCAGAATAAAACAAAACTGTTCAATAAAACAAGTTTGCAGAAATATGTAAACATGTGAAATATCAAATTAACCACATACATGTCTCAGACTTTAACACACACAGAGCAAATCACAGTAACATTAACAGCAACATTTTCACAGTCTAAAAATACAGCTACTTCTTTGTCTCCTTTTCTTCATCTTCCAAGTGAATCAGACGTGTTTCTCCTTTCATTAATCTTACCCCTGGTGAACAAAGAATCATCACATTACAGAACATTTGTTACAATTCTGTAAGAGATTAATGAAGATGATTTTTTTAACAAATGGAATCATGAAAACAAGCAAACAGACATCTACCTGGTATGAGAGGAGGGGAGTTGAGCACAGGCGTGTCTTTCCTGCGTGGTTTCTTTTGTCCCAGTTCTTCTTGCTGATTGTCATCAGAGCTTCTGACCTTCTGACTGTCCATCTCGGTGTTCTCATCTGTATGGACACAGCAAGAGTGTTTAAGGACAGTATACAGAAGTTTGACAAAAATTCCGTCCACACCCAGAGACAAGGGTTTGTGTGTGAGAAGCAGCACACCATCTGTCATGTCCTTTGTTGTTCTCAATTGATACATCTCCTGTTCTAGCATCAACCTCACAATGCTCAGATTTCTCCTAAAATACTCAGTAATAAAAGCAGACGTAGGACAGAGAGAGAGAGAGAGAGAGAGAGAGAGAGAGAGAGAGAGAGAGAGAGAGAGAGAGAGAGAGAGAGAGAGAGAGAGAGAGAGAGAGAGAGAGAGAGAGAGATTTAGGGCTACTTACAGGGATGTTCCTGCTTGTTTAGTCTGTGCTCGGCTGTCTTTGAGAGTGACCTCACACAGCCTGTAGACATGCTGGCAGTCTGCTCACATATCAGATAACAGCTTACTCTCTCACTGCACCCACATCCATTATTTAGGCCACAATCACTACCATGCACTCGCACATACAACACTTTGAATGCAGTGCGGTTTTTAGTCAAAATTTAAAACATTAAAAGGTCAGCGTAATTCTAACTTAATGCAGTTTATTACGTAAAAACATGCTATCTCTTCACAACGTAGAAAAAAAAATAACGGAATAGTTATATAATCAAGTTGCTATGCAAATTGGTAATTAAAACACTAAACACATTGATTAGTTTGTTTAGAAAAGCTTAATGACCAAAGAAAACATATGATGTAACATATTCTCATATCATAGTAGTATTTTCTGAAAAAGAAAGAAAAATCTTGAAAAGATATGTGCCAATTAAAGAGGGCATAATGTGACACTTACCCCAGTGCTGAGGCAGAGATACAAAGAGTGGAAGTTCACATCAAAGTGAAGACGGTTTATGTACCGAAGAGGAGGGGCAAACTCTGTTAGGGCCAGTTGTCACGACGACTGAATATCTTATGATGCCCCATGTATGAACATCAAAGGGTCTCTAATGAACCTATTTCAACAGTTTTAATGATTTTTCCAACATGTTAAGCAGAGTGGACCTTTAACTCATAAAGAGAAGGATGTACTGGGAGCATACCATAAATGAAGAAGGGATCGGATAGACGTGTGGTGAAAAAATAGAAAGAAAAAAGAAAAAAAATTATATTATTAAATTTTGATATCGATGTATGCAGCTCCAGTTAATAATCTGCATATTATTATTATTATTATTATTATTATTATTATTATTATTAGTAGTAGTAGTAGTAGTAGTAGTAGTAGTAGTAGTAGTAGTATTATTATTATTATTAAATAATCAAATGATACATCCTTGATAAGAATTAAAATAGCAATAATAAGAGCTTAGAGAAAATAAATATAATGTCTATGTTTCACAGTGATTGACTAAGTGGCACCAGTGTTTGTAGAGTATGAAACACAGTGACAGCTTTGATGTCACTGCTGATGAGATGTGAACCGTATTTACTCCACTTCAGTGAAGTGTGTGTCTGTGCAGGTTTGAAGGGGGTTTGAATATCATCTTATAATAAATGTGAAGTTTTGAAATCGTTGAAACAAAATCACTTATAACCTGCATAACAAACATACAATAATCATCTGAAAATTCATCATTTCATCATATCATTTTTATTGGTGTTTTCAAACTATACATACACTATATATGTTTTCACTTAAACATGTTATCACCAAAATATTTTAGAATATAAATTAATAATAAAAATATACATCTTGATTTAAAAAAAATAAAGAAAGTATCAAAATGTATCAAAAAATAATATAAAGAGCATCTTACACCTCTATTCTTTGCACTATGCTCCTCTAGCATTTGAAAGTCTTTATTTTGGGGCTCAAGAGCAGATACAGGCCATGAGAACAGTGCAAGAAGCAAGAAGGAGGTCAGGACCAGAACAGACTCAGCACAATAAACTTGGCAAAACAAAACTCTTGCTAGGTTGCTACTAAACATAATGGGAACAGGAAACAGCCAAGATACATGTATCAAAATAAATAAGAACAAAAACAAAACTAAAAACAGGTGAGTTCACTAAGGACACATACGGGACAATTAGCAAAGTAAACAAACACAGAACAGGAACAGAAATCAAACACACATGGAGATGCTGGTATTTGTGGGATTCGTAACAATTGTTCTCTGCTTCATATATCAGTTTGCTTGTATCTCCTTATTTTTAAGTTACTTACTCGGATAAAAGCATCTGCTAAATGTATAAATGTAAATGAATAAATGTTATTACAATACCACAACACCATAGATGTCTGTAAATTTCTTACATTGACTGATTTTATTAGTCTTGAATTCAAGACATACATAAATATTTTCAATGAATTTAAGTAAAAATATTGAGCTTATAAAATATTTTAGTGAAAAAATATAATAACACATCAAAATACTACATCAAGATTTATTTATCCTCTTCACTCCCCTTGATGTTGGAGAACTGAAAAGGAACATAAAAAAGCTCTAACAATCTTTATAGCATGTTTACTCAAAAACAGACTTTAGTATTTTCCTTAACCTTTAAAATGTCAAATAATTATTCAAGTTAAATTATGAAAATAATCAAAAATTATTAAAATGGTTTCATTTAAAGCCAAACTAATTGCAAATATTTTACTGAACACAAAACAGCAAAGCATTTATTTTACTGTATTACTTTTATTTTACTGATACAGTACTTACTTCTTACTCCAGTGAATCATTGTTGATGGATCCATCCTTTAACTGGAAGAAACAGAGCAATGAAACAATATTTGTAGTGCTCAATAATACTCATAATATTAAAGATTTGGAAAGGGAAGTAAATACATACACTTCTGATAAATCCTACAAAGTCCAACTTCTCAGCCTTCTGAATTAGCCTTGTGTCATCTGTGAGTTGTGTAGATAGACATGACTCGGGGCTGTCTGTCAGCAAGGTGCACTGAATGGCCACACTTTTTTTGGAGATGTGTCCCGGTTGCGGTGTAAACCTCAGCTGAGTGCACAGGTGGGACTGCTCATCCAAAAGTCTGCTCATTTTCTACAAAACAATAATAATGCACAATAATGCATTACATTTAAAAGGTTAGTATAAATAACCTTTATGTATTTATTTATATTATGTATAAATTGGGGGAGATGGTATATTCACGGTTAAATCTCTGTTCTTATGATCAGGCTCTCTTAAAGGTGGCTCTTATAACACCTTTATATACAAAATCTCTAGTCTGCCAGATGTGTTGAACCTCGAGCGTTAAGATTCTAAAATGCGATGTGAAAAATCAAGTATATATTCTCAGAGACTAATTACATAGTGATGTCTACTACAAACTTTTATACAGTTTGATAATACACATCACTTTATACAGTGTTGTCAACAGAGCTCAAATATATAAGTTGATACCCAGTACTTAGCTGACATGTACATCCTCACAAGAAAAAAACCCTTTTCAAGCTTCTGTTGGCAAGCGATGTGAGACACTACCAGCATGATGGACAGCATACGTTAAGACAATCTGTATCCTATCATCACATGCAGGATGTGTGTTATGTCTTTTAACAAAACCTCAATGAGATCTGCTACTAATCCAGCCATTCATTCCTGGTACAGATACTTATTACATCCATTTTATATTCATATGTCATTATCTAAAGATAAAATAAGCTGGATTAATGAAAAAGAGCTGGATACCATTTTCATGTTGTCGTCATAAGCCTTAACCAGCTCACTGAGCTGTTGTTCTAGCATTTCAGATTCCTGCTTGACAGCTGTTCTCAGCTTCAGAATGTCCTGCAACTCTGCCCTGTGAAAGAGAAAAACACGGTCAACACCTAATGACAATATTAGATAACTATATTTTTTTGAACAATTATAAAATGTCAACAGTGCCTGAACATGAAAATAAGCAGTAACATCCTGATGTCGGTGACCTGTTTGCCCTTTGCTGTGACCATGACTCTGTATGTATAAATTCGATAATTACTAGCTTTATTTCCTGATTACAGTGATAATCCCATATAAATCTTACAAACATTCAACTACTTCTTGTGGAGATATTGATTTTATGAGAATCTCTTAAGCATAATGCCTCCCTTGTCTAGTGGCAGAGACATATAAACATACATACTGTATAGAGTCTCTATATACAATAGCTGGCAGTATGAAGAACAAACAACCAATTTATAAACTGAGTAGCAAGGACTCCAAAACATTCTAATTATTGTGTTATGTAATTCCCATGAATTGAGCTGATTCAATAAAGGGGAGGAAATATTTTTTAAAAAAAGGCCTAAAAAGCTTATTTGGTCATTGTTGCTATGGTCTATAATTTTAATAACAAATAGGATCAAAAGTGGATCAAAAAAGATAAGTGGATCAGGACAAATAGAGGAAACCTTTTGTAAAATTTCTAATTTCTCACAGACATTACAACTTGATTATATTGTTATTAATTGCATTTCACATTAAGAAACAAAAAAAAATGGTAAGAATGTTATCATCTAATATAAAAAGAATATATTATACCTGTTGTCTCACCCAATATTTCTTGTTACCTAAATAAAACCTTTTAATTCCATATGCTTGTATTTAATGTCACTAGTACAAAAGGCTATAAGAATATTGACAATTACTGTAATGCAGAAAGTATACAGACCAACCTGTGTTCATCTGAGAAAGAACTATTTACAGTCTCCTGTTCCTCCTCAAGCCTCTCCTCGAGCTCGGTCAACATCTTCCGAAATTTCCACATACATCTCATCATGCTTATCAATTCATCCATGGAATACTGCAGAAACAAAGATAAAGCAGTACAATGTGTCAGCCACTTGAGTCCTCAGCTCTTTGTGTGTTAGCAACGAATATGTGTTTGAATGTGTTTATTGGTGAAGTGGTCAACAATCTCCACTCCCTTGCATCACACATGCAAATAAGCTATTCAAATGAAAATCTTTTCCATTTATGAAAGCCAGCCCTTAACCCTTTTAATCAACACTTGGCCGTGTCTAGTTTACTCTGGATGTATAACATAGCATACAATTTGCTTATTTTAACACCATGGTAAAAGCTATCTATCTATCTATCTATCTATCTATCTATCTAGCTATCTAGCTATCTATCTATCTATCTATCTATCTATCTATCTATCTATCTATCTAAAGTGAAAAAATGTACATTTTTACCAATTTGAACTTTATCTATTATTGAGTTATGAGTGACTCACAGGGAGGCTAGAGGTCGGGTTTAGATGTTCTGTACTTCCAGAATACTGTTTCTCGCTGATCTTATTCTGGCAGCAGCATCGCTGTTTGTGCCGACAGGAGCCACAGATCTGAACTCCTGACCAAAGTGCTGCCTCCCACCGTGTGTCCTCCTCATAAGACCGGGCTTTGTCGAGAGAGTATGGTCCCTTGAAGGTCTCTTGAGAAAGCCATGGTTTGGATAATGTGTGTTCCATTGTTGTAGTAGTGTTTGTGCTTCGTGCCTTGTCTGAGATATTAGCCACATCTGAGTCTAATTGATCCCTGCTCTCTCTTCTGAGGTGAGAATCACTGGTAGGACTGTGTCTTGCTGGTGAGTTGTGGCTGATGCTGCCTCTCAAAGAACTCTGGGAGGCCAAGCTCGAGCACATTTGCACTGAGACAGAACGACCATAGTATCCTATTGTAGAGAATGGGACATTGTTTTCTGTACCTGCTTTTGGGTCTGTGGAAGACGAATCTGTTTTATACACAGAAACATCTGATTTCCATATTTTCATCTGTGAATCCCTGTCCACAACCACATCACCAGATGGACTTAAGTTATTTAGAAATTTTTCACTTTCATTAAAACTGCCACCATAGTCATGTAGAACTGGTGAATCCTTTTGTAATGTGGTATTTTGTACAGCATTGGCACTGTTGTCATGTAGACCTGGCGAGTCTTCCTGTATTATTGTACTTTCTCCCACACAGTTGCCAACAATGTCTTTCTGCAAAACTTTTTTATTCTCCAAATAATCTGTTCTATCAGTGTCCTGTAAGTGGCTCTTCGTAGTGTAACCTACACTTATTATCATCCTATTATGTGCTGGTCCCATTTCTCCATTAATATTTGAGTCCATTGAAGAGAATTCAGTCTGTTTCAGCAATTTATCAGGATCCTGGGTATATGGAGGATGGATCTCTTGGTCCATACTCTTCTGTGGGCTTTCTGTACTATCCCCTGACATGGCATTCAGCACCTGTATCATACACAATAAGATATGGAACAGATATTTCCATTTAATTATAAGAAAACTTTTTGAACTGTGCAAAAATAGTTTGTTCCTGGAACAGACCTCTTTTTTCCATAGCTGCAAATGCATTTGCAGTAGTCAGTCCTACCTTCATAAGCTCAGGCCCAGGGTTGGGGTAAGCAGGAACAAAAGGTTCCTCCAAAAATCCACTGCTGTCAGACTGACAGCTATTTGTCCTTACTCGAGTAAGGTATGCCCGCACGTTACTACCTACAGAAAATCACAATAACATTTGTTAGTGTTGATCCCTTGCTCCATTTCATACTGTGGACCTCTTTTAACACCACATTAAAGCATTAAACATAAATAAACACAAGGAATTCGTTTTTCTATAAACACAAAGCAGACTTTACCTCACCAAAGGATGGACCTGATAAAAACTACTACAAAAAGGTCAGTGCACATACCTGGCTGATCAGCAGTGCCAGTGCAGATTCCTCCTATGCTTCCCTCATCAAAGCTCTGAATCTGAAGACAGAAAAGAAATAAAATTAATTAGGATAATTCTAGCATTCGTTCTGATAAATATCTCATCACCCTCACATACTTTTGTTAATGATGTGTTACAATCTGGCACTTTACAACAGAAATCCTGTTAATGGGCTAATTTGGGTGTTTTTGGTGGATGTTTGAACTTCATCAAGGGCATGTTAATTAGCTCAAAAGCTGAGTCAGGTGACTTGATAAAATGCAGTTCATGGGGTATAAGGATTAGGAAACACTTCGGATTAGGAAGAGAAAAACATTTTGTCGAATGGCTTAATAATTGATGCTAGATGGGAAACTGGAGCAGAGTCATTATAAAACAAATTTTCAAGGGAGCCCAAAAAAAGAGTAAAATAGGATCATACAATAAAAAATGAAAATACAGACTTTACCTCTTCTAGTTCGAAAGACTCTGCTGGCATTCCTGTGGCCGCTTTTGCAGAGGAGATGACTGACGTAACATTTTTCAGTTCTTTACCGGCCCTTGGACTGCTGCTCTTAAACTGAGAGATAGACGTAGTCTCAGTGGATTCAGCTCCTTCTGAGATTAAGGTCTGTTCCTCTACTAGAGGACTAAGACTACCACGTTTCAGAGGGATTCTTTTGTCAATAGGAAGATCTCCAGGCAGCTCTGGACTGTATGGTTGGCCTGCTAATGAAGGGGAGAGTGGCTGCTCATCTCTGTATTTGGTCAGTCGGCTAAGGGACTTCTTGGAGGCATTCCGGAAGAGCATGCCAACCCGTTTCCTCCGCACCCTGGCTTCTTCCGAGAGTTCGACAGGCTTCTGAGCACCTGGAATGGCACCTCCAACCAAGGAATTGAAGGCTGTAGTGACCTGCTGTAGGACCTCTATCTGTCTAAACCGATCTGCATATGAGGAAGAGAAATTTTTAAGCAGCATTCAAACAGGCACCAGGAATCTGGCCTTCATCACACGGCAGTTATCCAGAAAATGAACAGACTACATTTCACTCTGCTGCAGGACAACAAAAACAACAAAATGAACTAATCTCTAATAAGATTAAGTATTGCTCACTTCTGACATCTGGATTCTCTATATCTATGCGGTTCTGCTGAGCCTCCAAAAAGACCTTGAGGTTGATGCCACGGGCCTGGGACTGATGGTTTATAAAACGGGCTGGGATCTTCACTGTGATGTCAGGCTCCTCAGCACCAAAGCCCAGATCCAATAGCAACTCCTCTGGATCATCCTGCCAGAGGTTCAGGACATCCATGGCACTAGAAAAGTAGCATGATTGAGAGTTTGGATAGTAAAATACACCAGAGTCAAGAAACTTGACTAAGTGAATGAAGGAAAGGTACCTTGGTGGTCCAGAATGACCTGTAATTCCTGATGTCAAGCTGTTCCAGGCAGAGGTCAGAGGAGGTCTTTCAGGATATGAACTGATATGTGAACAGACCATTGTAATACATCAGAAAATTTAGGCCAAACCTGAAAGTGCTTAGTGCTCACCTGAAACCACCACACATTGGAACCCTAAATCCTGTTTCCAATCCCACCTTGTTTTCCACATCGCATATCTTTCCCAGCAAACCTCATGCAAACCAATGCAGTCTGTACATTTGCATGGGAAATATAAGGCACTGTCCCAATTCATACCAACGTCACAAACATCACATGACCTTTAGGCACATCCCTTTTTGCTCATGTGTCACATCCTGGGACATCACTACAGCAGGGACTCCCAGTACTGCTTAAAGTGCAAACCTGCTGTACTAATTTTAGTGCTTTCCCTGAACTGCCACACCCATTAAACCCCATTCAGTCAGGTGTTAAAGCAGAGAAATCTCTACAGTATAGTTCTTAGCATACTCACAAATTGAGAAACAAATACAAATTAAACATAAATAATAATACAACAGACCAGGAGTAAAGCATATATACACTGTACTATAAATAAATAATTCCTTGGGGGAAAAAAAGTTGAAATGAAACTGTCAAATGCATGCTATCTAGACTTTTAAAAAAAAAAAACAAAAAAAAAAACAAGTATTTTCTTTTATCACATTCCTACTTATATTCTGCTTAAAAGGAAAACAAGAGAAAAGAAAATCTTACCTGAGAAATCCTTGCACAGTATTTTTACCACATTCTGTTTGGGAAACAGGTAAAAAAAGAGACTGTTATCCTCAACTACATTAAAACAAACCAAGAAACCCAGTGTCTGTTTGGTGTCATTTACATTATGGCAGTGCAGTACAGTAGCTATATTAGGTAAGAGTTCTCTTCTTGGTACTTTCATTTGGCTGTATGCTTACATTGCACCATCAAGAACTTTCCTTCAGCTTGCTCCCTTTGGCATTATGTCAGGGACAAAGTGAGCCTCGGTGTCTTCTCATAAGAGTATCTTTAATGCAGGCCTATCCTATTATGCCGCCTCTTCTTCTGCCAAAACATTAGCTGTGTTTGATTCTGTGGGGCACTGACAATCTGTTCCATTCAGGGTTTTCTTTCCCTTTCTAAGACATATGATTTTCTTAACTGCCATTTTAAAACCACTGGTCCAGATCCATTAATAATGATTTGTTTAATAGCAGACAAAGAAGCCAGAAAGATGCACAAAGTTTCACAGTACACATTTTGGTTAATGGAAATGCAGCCCTAACAAATCTGAAACATATATCTCAACAGATAAATACACATGGAACGTCAAACTATAGTATGTAGCATTGAAATCAAGTCCATTAATGCTAGTTACAGAGAAGAAAACAATTTGTGCTATTTAATCTGAACAAGAAGCAACACAACTACGCAAAAACACAAAATTTTAACTAAATGCTCCCAGTCACTCAATCGTAAAACTGCATTCCTTTTCTATTCTTTTTTTTTTTTTTTTGAGTTGCTGAATAATTCACAGCAACTACTGCAATAAATAACACTTAAATAGCACAAATGACACTTTACAAACAATGCCATATCAAAGTGATGCCAATACTGTAGCTTTTTGGGTTAGCTGTTACAAAATCTCAGTGGTGTTGGCATATTTGTGGTTTCAGAGCTGGTACGAGTTGTAGCTGTTCTATCCCTGTGAGCGAGGCTTGTTGACGTTTACTAGGAAGGAAAATATCTTTAGTCTGTTAATTTCATCCTGCATCTTTCTTACCTTATTATGTCCCTTCGTTGTGCGATTTTATGAGGAGCACCTAGAGCAGCTATGGTGATTCTTTACTTGCATAGACACACAGAGCCAAATGCTTGACTCAGACAGAGGTGACAGACAGCAGAGTACTGGTGTGTCTCACACCATGATGGTGTTTAAACAAGAACAGTGTGCTAGTTCTTGCCAAACTAACAGAGTTCCTCGGTACAGTTAAACATCCAGTCAGGGCAAAGAGAGAGGCTTAATGCTGTATCCCTGAGCCAATCCTCCATATTCCACATGCCCCAGTGTTGTGCCAATACATTTAGCTGTAATCTAAATAAGCCAGGATCGGAATGAGGTTTGCTCTGTGTGTGTCAGAGCATGAGAGCAAAAATAATGAATAGAAATAATAACTTTGAGCACTTTGGTGATAAATCAAAGGTATGTTTAAAACTAAATGTCCTATTTCAGCCTAGTACTTTTATTTCAACTTTCCTCAAAGCCTTAAAAATTTTAAATGGAGCAATGGGTTTACCTTTTGAAAACAGTGCTACGTTATCTTCAGACATGCCAGTCTCCTTCAGATCCTGTGCTATAAGCAAAGTGGCATTGTTTATTTAACAGCATATACAAAATCAATTACAGTGTAAACTAACAGTCAGAGACTCCCCAAGTCATCAATTTAAGTACAACCCCATCTTAGCTTAGCTGCTCAACTGCAACAGGTTTGAAATCAATGAGCTTACCTCTTCAGTTGCATAGTTTATTTGTTTGTTTGTTTGTTTTTTATCTCTCACATTACCAAACATTACATAATTACTTCTACTGACTATACTGATCTCATATGTGTTTAGTGGCAATAATCCTCAATAGATTGAATTGCTGTGAAAACTTTCCAGTCCAGAGTTGTTCCAGCCCAGGACTGCTTTGCATGTTGTTTGACTGGATCAGGCATGCAGAGCCACTGCCCATTAAGTGGCGTCTTAAAATGGCTAGAATCAGTTCCCAAGGGAAAATGCGAACACGCCATCTGTAATGTTCTTTTAAGCAAAGATGGCTAAATATTACAGATATATATATATATATATATATATATATATATATATATATATATATATATATATATATATATATATATATATATATATATTCCCATTCCAAGACAACACTTTAGACACTGTTAAGAAATGTCTGAGGAGTCAGTTAAAACATTTTTAATGTCTGTCTTACCTGTATATTCCTGGACACTCATTTGTTTAGCATCTTTACTAAAAAAATTATAAAATATTTTAATACAGTACAGCCATGGTGCATCTTACACAAATACATTTTAGACTTGTAAAAAGTAATACATTATGTCAGTACCTGATACAGTCAGATACACTGTACAAAATACCTGATACATTATGAGTCATTTACAATTTCAAGAAAATCATACTATACTGTATTTAAAAAGATTTAATTAGCCATTGGTCACTCAAAACAATTAGGTGAATCAGTACTTACTTAATGTGAATATTCCACATATTAATGCTGTCCTGATTATACTTTTCTGTAAAATAACAGAAAAGTAAAATAGCTAAATACTAATACTGTACTCAACGCTCTCCCAGTTTACATTTATTATACAGTATACACAGTTATTAGATTAACTCTGTTTTATGTAAGGACACTTTAATAATTGGTTTATTACTGTACCATGCCCATCATTCATAATTTACAAAGGTATTACAATAAATATAATGCTTTTTACACCAAGTCTGTCAAGCCGCCATTATTTCATCCTACCTGTAACAGCCCTTGTGATTGGCTGAGTGCTTGTTACACCACCAATCTCACTCCATCTGGATCTAGATGCCAGTAGCCTTGCTCTTTTATCATCCACATGATCAGCATCCATTTCTGTAGTCACAAAATCAAACTCATTACATGTTAAAAACCTTATAACAAAAGATGGTGTTTGTAATCCAGCAAACAACTTGCAACCAACCCCAAAATGATGGGTAAACACAGAGTGATTGAGTCCAGGTCACAAACCAGCCTTTCCTTCTTACTTAGTATGGTTGTAGTTTCCTGCCGCAATGTTTACCAGGACTGAGTGGCGTACCTGGAGATTCTTCTGCAGAAAACACTGGCCAGAACAGAAATATAAATTATCGTTCCATATAATTTTACCTTTATGCTACAAAGATTTCGACTTAGAGTATAGCAGTAACACCCATTCGCATAATTATAATATTACATATACAATTTACATAATAACAACACACCTTAATGAACTAAGTAGCAAACCTTCCTGGTTGGAAGTAAGCTTTTCAGCACAAAAAAACCCCAAAACAATACATGCGCAGCATGTAGGATACTCCAGGACCGGGTTTGGGCACCTGTTCCTTAGAGGAAAAGATTCACCGTGAAACAGTAAAGTATATCTGACTGGTCACTTTTTTCCTTTGAAAAAAATGGCATATTGCCACCCTTATGGGTGTGATCTCTTCCAGGATGCCAGTGTCTCCATCTAAAGGTACAAGGGCTTCCTAAAGTGATTGATGATTATGAAAATGATGTAAATCCCATGTTATGGCCTTAACAGTTACTATCCAACCTGATCATTAAAATGCCAAGGTCAAGGTGTATAGAGACAGACAGACAGACAGATAGATAGATAGATAGATAGATAGATAGATAGATAGATAGATAGATAGATAGATAGATAGATAGATAGATAGATAGATAGATAGAGACTTTATTGATTCCAATTGAAATCGCATTGTTAAAGCAGTAGTTACAGTTAAACATACATTATAAAATAGCATCATATACAGTATATAAAATCATATATTATCAAATACTAAACATGCCTATGTTCATTAAAATGCCTCCTTCTGATTATCTAAACCATTGATGTCTATGAAAAGGTTTATAATAATAATAATAATAATAATAATAATAATAATAATAATAATAATAATAATAATAATAATACACGATGAGTTACAACACATGAAAGAAATAAACAGATCAGTAACAATAATAAGCCAAAGTAATAATAATATATTTCTGTATATTAGCACTGTGTCGGTCACCTACAGTATTATTAGGTCATAAAGCAGGTTGATGTATTTAGTAACAGTTTAAATTCAACACATTGCTTTAAAGTTTCCACGTGATTTAAGCTTCAGCAGTCTTTATTTATCAGTGTCGAGGAGACATTGGCGCACATTAAATAGACATAACGTGTATTTACTACATTTACGACTAAAACGTTGTAATTCTTTTATCCTTTTCCTTTCAGCTTGACTAAGCCGAACTACTGTTGACAGACAACATTCTCACTCTGGTAAAGATTCCAGGACAACGTTAACTCACCTTAACTCGTATCCATATATTTCTCCTGCAGGTCTGCGTTAAAGCCTATAGGTTTATGTTACGGTTATTTGACTTCCGGCTTCAGGTTGTCTAATTTGGTCTCGTGCCCACATGTCAGAACTTTATTCAAATAACTAACCAAAGACGTCATTAGACGAGCGCGCGCGCTTATTTATGGCACAAAAGAAACTTCTAGGCAAAAGAAAAAACAAAACAGGATCATAATGTGTGATTTAGAGATGTCTCTGGTTTGCCATCATTCATACCCAGGGTGTGAAAATGTTAAATAATGTAATTACTTTTTTCGTGACCAGGCTGTAGAACAAAATGAAGGTATTTCGGGAAATATGATGCGCGTTGTTGTGCCGGTTTGTGACAGCAGATGGCAATAAAAGACCACTGGGAAATGGATTTGAAAAACCTCACACACACACACACACACACACACACACACACACACACACACACACACACACACACACACACACACATATATATATATATATATATATATATATATATATATATATATATATATATATATATATATATATATATATATATATATATATATGTACAAATTTAGGGGACCACAGTTGTACCCAGTTGGATCGTTAAATATACAGTACAACAGTACAACATTAGTGCTGTCCTAGCTAAAAACTTATATATGTTGAAGGTAAAATGATTTAAACATAAAAATAAAAAAAGATCAGGTATCACCTATTTCTGGTACCACCCCAGCAACAATAAAATAGACAGTTTAGTACCTTTTCTTGACTAAATGTTTACCTGGGATTAAAGTGCAGCTGTGCCCTTGAGAAAAGGACATCCAACCACAGTCCAACCTTCTGTTTATTAGGACCCAGTTTTCTGAACAAAAATATATCCTACATTCAGATATAAAACAAGAATTCACTGTCACTGTATTGCAATCTAAGGCCAGGTGTAAGATCATAAGATTTCAATAATATAATATATAACACCAGCATCTAACATAAAGTACACTCTCTCTTCAAACCATATGTGAAGAAAACAAAAGCACAGAATAATTAAGCAGCATTGGCTGGAATTTGTTTATAATGGTACACATTCTTGACGCGACATGAATATTTGAACAGCCAGCAACTGCTAATTTAATCATTCAACATCTGTTACAGTTACTCCAGCTTCCACACCAAGCTTTGTCTAAAGGCATTAAGCTTTGGGAGAGAGAGCCTTACTGTGTAAAAAAGGCCTGGGATTTAAACGTTTTTCTCTATATTTGACATTTTCTGTTCATTCAAATAATTCACTTGTGTAATTTATAAAAGATACACACAATTTTCTATATATGCAGGTTACTTTTTTGCATTTACTTTTTTTTTACCAGCACATACGTATTCTTGTAGTGTTTTTTTTTTTTTTTTCCAAATCGATATGTCTATTTCATATCTTGAGTCCATATCATGTGTGACTACAGTATGTGTGGGATTGAAGCCCATTTGTGCCCAATTGTCAAGGATCTGTGCAATAAGAAGGTGGTGGCAGTTTTGAGCGCACTGTGTTCTCGCTGGTTTTGGACAGGACTGGCTACAGCCTGTCTGTGGGTGGCATGCACAGAGCCTGGCGAGGCTGTTGGGTGGTCACAGGGTCCAGACCATGACTAATCCAGACCCCAACCAGGCTGACCAGATGGGGCCATCAGATTGGCTGTGAAGAGAAGCAGGCCAAAATTTCAGTAGAGGCAATAACAAATACACTGCAACGGCAATGTGACTATTATGTAACTTTCTTTGTACAATATATTGTAGGTACTATACACATGTCACAATGGGCATGATCACACACAAGCCAACAGAGTCTTCAAAATGAATATGTTTCCATCCTTGAGAGTCTCAGCTGCCTTAAATAACAATTGTGATCTCTGTATCTATAGGTACCCTGTAAATATCTGTCTAAGATCTGCTAAGATGTGCTGTATCCTTTTATTGGAGTCTGCTATGGACGAGTAGATTAACCAAGCCATCAGTGGGCAGGCTGGGAGCTACATTGCCAGAGCCTTGTTTTCCACTGAATTCACAGGACCCACAGAGAGAAGGAGAGTGGAGATGAAATTAGGGCTTAAGTGGGGACAGCTGCCTGCTGAAACCAAGGACATTTAGGCCTGTTCCTGAGGGTCTAGCAGTGGCCATGCGTTCCAATACCACTCTAGCACAAATCTCCAAACAGTGGTACCAGCAGAGGTTAAATTAGTTACATCAAGGAAGAGATTACTACAGCCAGATGGTTTGGTACACAAGTGGAACAATGTATGAGCAACGCTAAATAGAACAAATGGGAATAAAACAGTGTGTGTGTGTGTGTGTGTGTGTGTGTGTGTGTGTGTGTGTGTGTGTGTGTGTGTGTGTGTGTGTGTGTGTGTGTGTGTGTGTGTGTGTGTGTGTGTGTGTGTGTGTGTGTGTATGCATGTATGCTTGATCAATTGTGCACTAAACACAAAGTAAATGTAGAAAAGAAATACATAATAGAAATATCTTTAGAATTTATATTAAAGCACATACACAGATTTGTGTTTGAATTTGGGTTTGAGTGAGCTGTATCATTTGCATTTGATCCACTTTCTTTCTCAAAACTACTCAATTTCCACATGGATCATTAGCAAACACAATTAGACAGCAAGACTATTAGCTGCCAAAGGCTTAATATAATACCTCCATCGAAATAGGACAGCTGTCACTAAAATAGGGATGTAAGAATCAAGCAAGGAGTAAGGCAGTGGGTAAAGAGGTGTCCAGACATGATGCTCTCACATGTTAAGAGTTATGCCTCAAGCGCTTTTCTCATTCTCACTTTCTATTTAGTAGTGTATAATAAGTCACAGCGAAAGAGTAAAATAGGATTCCATCCAAAGTAATATTTGTTGTGCTCTCTGTGCAATGGGGTGCCATTCCAGTTTAGACAATTAGATAAGCTTGGGAAAGCGTCTGATGGCAAATGATGAAATGGCATTCAAAGAACCAGCTGGGGCCACACCAAGTCATAATATTCTCACATTACTGAGACAGAACACAACATCTAGGACATCATGGTTGCTACACTTCAGATGTCATAGTTATACAATATAAATCAATTTTAAATTAATTATTTAAATAAATAAATAAACAAACAAACAAACAATAATAATAAAAATAATTTATCTTGCAATTTTAGTAGTCACAGCATTAAAAAATATTTATATTTCTTTTATCATTATATCCTCTATTCACAAAATGTATTTGAGTATTTTCCATCCCCAAATTTTCATGCAATCAGTTTTTCTATATATAAGATGTACAGGCATCAAATTGACCTTCCTATTCAAAGCAACATGTGACCACATGAAGTCACCTGACAACAGTACAGGAGATATGCTGTGCTCTTGCATATAAACACTCCTGCAGGACTGCCAGCAGCCAAAGGCCGGGAACAAAGCGATTCCTGATGGACAGATCTGGCACACGCCTGATATCAGCAACACTCAATTCAACATTCCTGGCAACATCCCTCATGCCCACACAAATACAATCTTACTTGTCTGCCCTGTATTATAAATGTTAGTACTATAAAATTGATAGGTTTATACAGTTAAATATTTGCCAGCGTGTTTTCTTGGTCCTAAACCAGTCATGAGTGATATTTACCTTTAAAAACATTTGAAATGACTGATTATGGATTTATTATTGATTATCTGATTATTGATTTATTTATTTACATTTCAAAACTGTGTCCCATAATGTTAGGATTATATGTTTTTAGGCAAATCTTACTACAATTGTCAATTAAAAGAAAAAAATAACATAGGAAAAATGTTTATTAATTAAAAACACCACAGATATTATTTTATCATTTAATGTGTTATGTACATAATTTCAATATACAAAGTTCATATTCATGTGAAAATATAAATATGAAAATTCACTCAGTTTTTCTATTTTTATAATATATTTTCTGCAATATACTGGCTAATATATCTAACTAATATTAACTAAATCAAATGAATAATTTGTTGTAACTTGTTTTTTTAGCTAATCATATTCCCTCGTGTCAAGGAAACTTCAAATCTTTCAATATAATAGAATTATACATTATTACCTTATAATTATGCCTCAAATTATATTCATAATCAGAATGATAAGAACAGTAGATCACATTAACAAGAGGAATGATTTATCTCTGATTTCAAAGAATCTCTAGCTGGTTCATTGAGAGGACAAATTCCTTTGGAAAATATGATATTTTAAAGCAACAGTTTCCACGGCTGCCATTCCTCCTGCACCTCTGAGATATTAACCTTATGCATTTTTAAATACGTGCATTATTCATGTGCCACACTGTCTAACCATTAACACAGTGACAGCCATACACCTCTGTACCTGTCTGGGTTGATTTTATTTGATTTTATTATATTTTATCGATAGAACAACATCATGCCGGAGTTTACTCACATAACATTGAAAAACATTAATGACTTGCAAATGCATTAACTAATAAAAATCTCTAATACAGGTCTTTTCTCTCCAATTCTAGAAACATGACAAATTATATTCCCTGATATTCTCCCTGATTAAAACTACAAATATGTTTTCAGTATGCAAGTGGAATATAATATGATACACATCCCACCTGCAGATAAAAGCCTTCCTCTGCAGTAGGTCCCTTCACTATCCAGTTGGTGTCATGGCTAAGCAGGCAGCTGAGATTCTCAAAAGGCCATCTTTAGCAGAGCTAATCTCAATGAGCGTCTGCTTTGCATGTGTGCATGTGTGTGTTCATGTGTATGTGTGTGTGTGTGTGCGCATGCCACTTGATGTGTGAACATCACTACCTTCATTTGCATCCTGGGCCTGGTATCCCTCTGTCTTAAAAGTTGATAATGTGTTAATTAAATCACTGGCAGACAGCGTGTCTGATACATGTGCTCTCCCTGTGAAAGCCCCATTTCTTCTCATTTTGTCTGCTGGGTCTGTGGCCTGTGATGCTGGGGAGCAGGCGTCAACTCCACGTATCGCTTTTAGGGAGCTTTTCTCTATTCTTTTTTTGGCAGCAGGCAGAGTCTATTTCTAAGTGTGCTTGCTAAATTTTTTATGCGAAATAGGCCGGGCCTGCAGTTTCTCCTTTCTCCCGCACCGTGATTTATTGCCCAAAAAGACCAGAGAACTAATTAACAGAGTAATTAATTAATATGAATTTGCATATTTGCATTTGCAATTAGTGCAGTCAAGTGATTAGTCTGAAATAGGAAGTTTGACTCATCAGATGTTGGTGTGTGTACTGGACCAGAAAGCCCGTCACCAGCTGAGGCATGAGAGGGTGGAGGGCAACAATTTATGTTGCTGTTATTGTTATTGTTTGTGTGTGTGTGTGTGTGTGTGTGTGTGTGTGTGTGTGTGTGTGTGTGTGTGTGTGTGTGTGTGTGTGTGTGTGTGTGTGTGTCTTTGTCTGTCTGATGTGCATCTGTGCTGTGTAAGACCACAAAAAAACAACCATATAAGAAGACACATGAGGCAAGTTACGTGTTACTAAATGCAGTGTAACCCACTTGAAGGGCTTAAATATCTCACTGTCAAAACTATAATTGTTTTTCATTAGTTTCTTTGTATTTAATAAAAGTTGTTGAATAATACTTAAACATTAGAATTTGGTATGAAGATCTAAATAATAAGATCAGAATTTAAGGAGTTCAAAGATTTTGAATAAGTTAGCCTAAGTTAACTTGATCTAACTGACTCATGCATTAATACATTTGTTAATAACTCACTGCAAAATACACACAGTATAACAAACTTCATCATAACCTCAGTGACAACAATTGCATAATACAGAGAATTATGTCTAATAAATGATTCTTTTTAGTCTTTGTTGACATAATATTGTAACATCAGGTTAAACAACAGAATAATCACAAGCAATAATTATGTGTATGTTTTTGTTTGCCGTGTATTCATGGTTTGGCATTTCTGACCGCCTTTCAAATCTGTGCAAGGTAGCACCTGGGGCATTTTCACAAACTCTGATGTGAATAATAAATGAGCAAGGTTTTGTGTGTGTGTGTGTGTGTGTGTGTGTGTGTGTGTGTGTGTGTGTGTGTGTGTGTGTGTGTGTGTGTGTGTGTGTGTGTGTGTGTGTGTGTGTGTGTCTGCAGGAGCTTTCACTGATAATGGAATGTATGGGTGTCATGTCTCAGCATGGAAAGAGTCACGGCGCAGGCCAATTACTGCTACAAGGAACGGCCAGATGTACAAGTCACCAAGGCCATCAGATCAAAATCTGTCTCTCTTTCACCATTAGTATATTTGTGTGTGTGTGGGGGGGGGGGGGGGGACAGGACAGGCAGGGAATACAGACTACAGACAGTCCAGGGGGTCTGGATGAGTTTCAGACCTTTTTAAACAAATGCTTGGAACAGCAAGGACAAAACAATTATGTTCTGCATCATGTGAAAGGCAGAACCAATGGACGTTTATTTTTCTCTAATTTTAATATCAAATGGCTATAAAATCTTACTGTTCTTTCTGCCCTGCATATCATTCAAGCATTTTCCCACTGATTTTTCTATCTCTCTAATCAGATTGTCTTCGTACTGACATTCAGCTGAAAGTCAACTCTGGATGGCCTTGATGGTGAGAATCAGCACAGGCTCAGCCAGTTGGCAAATGCCCTTGATGGGATTGACCCAGGAGACAACAGCTATCAATCATCCAGCACTTGCTGTCATGAGGACCTTTTTTGAATAACAGAATAACAGTTTCTGTTCTGATTCTAACCATTCTGGTTTTATAAGTATTCTTCAAAAAATAATCAATATTCATAATCAATTTTTCATAATCAATAATCAATTTTCTGTTATTTCCCTGTAACATAACATCAGTTTTTTTTTGAAAGCAGATATTTTTATTAAATCTTTATTTTTAATGGTGTGAGGTATTTCTCTGCTGTTGTTTTTATTCTGGTTTTACCAGTGCTACTCAGCTACAGGCATGCCAGATGATCAGGGAGAAATAATGTCTCCAGGGACCAAATCACGTGACAGCCACTGCCACGTGACGTCAGCAGCAGATGGCATGGGTACCATCTCTGGCAGTTGGCATCGGTGTCATTTCTCTAAGAGCGACGGAGAGGTGAGAGAACCGCGTTTGGCCGGGCGCGCCTGCAGCAGGCAGGAGAAGTTCTTAACACTGAGAAAAATGTACATCGCCTCTTGACCCAGAAGATTCAGGTAGGCTGAAAGTGAACGTGATTTCAGCGTGCTATTGTGCGCGCGCGCGTGTGTTGTCATGTTTCCTATGCCATTCAAACTTGCGCATTTTGAAGAATTATTGAGCAAACGCTTTGCAAGAAGATGCCAAATAGAGAAGACGGATGATTTGACATTGTTCTGTGTGGACAGCTCTGCCTACAGGATTTTCCCCTTATAATTTAATAACTTTAATTGCCATATTTTATACGAATAGTTGTATTTCTCGGTTATATACAGGTATGTCAGCTGATCTTATAATTGCCACTAGTTTAGGTGAGCTTTTATAGAATCGAAATTTGGGGTAAAAAAAAATTAGACAGTTTACTGTGCGCAGGAGCTTGATTATGTTAAATGTCGTGCATTAAACGCCTTTCGTGGCCATTCAGTAGCTGTTATTTCTCCACCATTTCTAGCAAAACTACAATGCTGACTTTACCGTTTGAAGAGCCAGTGATGATGGACACTCAGTTCGTGGCAAACTTTCCTCGGGACTGCGTGGGCGAGGCGAAAGTCATCAAACACGACGCGTTCAAAAAAGAAGAGCCGCTCTCGCACACGGACCTTAAGCTGGTGGACGACGACGAGTCGGAGAAAGACGAGGACGAGCGGGACGAGGGCCCAGACGAGCACGACGCGCCACGACGACGAGGGCCACGCAAAAAGAAGCTGACCAAGCAGCGGGTCGACCGCGTGAAGATGCGGCGCCTGGAGGCCAACGCGCGAGAGAGGAACCGCATGCACGGCCTCAACAACGCGCTGGACAGCTTGCGCAAAGTGGTGCCGTGCTACTCAAAAACGCAGAAACTGTCCAAGATCGAGACTCTGCGTCTAGCCAAAAACTACATCTGGGCCCTTTCGGAGATCCTCAGCACTGGTAAGAGGCCTGACCTCTTGAGCTTCGTACAGACGTTGTGCAAGGGCCTTTCCCAGCCCACTACCAACCTAGTGGCAGGATGCTTGCAGCTCAATGCTCGCAGCTTCATCTCCGATCACGGCGCTGAGGCGTCCTTCTCAGCCAGATCGCCATACGACGCTGTGTATCCGGCCTACCACGACGACCTGGCAGCTACCGGGCACAGCGGAAGTGGCGGCAGCAGCGGGGCGGACGGTGTCAAACCCTTCAGGCCGTACGGCTACTGTGGTGCATACGAGTCATTCTACGAGTCGCCATCTCCTGAGTGCGCGAGTCCGCAATTTGACGGACCGCTTAGCCCGCCGCTGAACTTCAACGGGATATTCTCGCTCAAACACGAGGAGCCGGGTGACTTTGGGAAGAGCTGCCATTACGGCATGCGCTACTGCTCTGTACCGGGCCGTTCCTCCATTAGCCAGAGCGCGGTGGCGCGCGCCTCCTCCGACCTGCACTTCCCTTACGACCTCCACCTGCGCGGCCAGTTCTACCCTGCACAAGATGAACTAAACGCCACTTTTCATAATTAGACTGGGAAAAGCAAACAACTTCTCCCTTGCCTTTTCTTTCTTTGACTTTGGGGTAATTATTGAAAACAACGAACTCAAGCCCACAACATGTATTATTTACATCGCGCTCCATTAGGAGCTTTTTGCTTGTAGGCCAACTGATGTTTTATGTATTCGACTTAACTGGATGGAGTGACTTGCTTAGGGCGTGGAATGTCTTCGAAAAACTGAACCAGAAACGATGCCATTGTTTAGTTTAATTAAATATCATAATAAAAAAACAACAAGAAGAAACAGAAAAAATATCATGATGCTGCAAAATCAGACACGTTGGATATAATCTATATAACGAGTCTGTATGTAGGCTTACTACTGTATATGTTTGTTTGTTTTTTCACTTGAGTATCCTGCAATAATTCTCCACTTTTCATTACTTCATGGAAATTTACAGCAGTAAATAAATAAAAAAAAAATAACGCCCCAGCCAAAACATCAAAATAAAAACCAAGGCTCTTAATTTTGCAAGTTTGGAATTAAAAAACGAAACAAAAAACAGAGCAATAAATGCAAAGGCATCTATGCAACACACGGGCTTGTGACAAGACAAAACCAATGATAACGTCTCCAGGCCCTGCATTTGTCCAGTTAAATAGCCTGATGTCAAAGCATCCAGATCATCGGTACAGTACGTCTTTTATTTCTATCAGTTGACAAGTGGGATACTGCTGACAATTTATGTGTTTATGTATGTACTTCCATTTATTTACATTCCAGAGTTTATTTTATTGATCTTAATTTTACAAGGAAAAAAGATACCATTTTTAGTGTCTGTTGTTCGTTTCCTGTTTAACATGTGAAATGTGTGAACGATTGAATGTCTGGATTGATTAGTTGGCTTATAGCCTATTGCATATCTTCAGTAAAGAACTTCTATAAAATATATACAAATATAAATAAATAAATATATATATCCCTTAAAAGTAACAAGTTGACAAAGCTTAATAAGGTCTTAATTGTGGTCTTAATTATGTTTAACATTTAGTTTTTTGTGTGTTTGACCTTGAAAATTCTGGACGTGGACAATCTAATTTATTATAGGTGTTGTAGCTCTAACAAGTTCACACCTCTGTAGAATTTTCTACAGGCCTATCTACATAGTGCGCACAAAAAGTAACAAGCGTTGTGTTAATAAATTAATGACATCAAATTAATCAGAATTGGAAACTTTAAAGCTTCATAATGTAAGTTATTTATTCAACAGTTTGTTCGATATTTCTTCTGTTTGTATCTTTTTATAATGTACAGTCAGTTTAGATGGAGATGAGATGGAGATGTTGCGCACAGGCTCGAAACAATCACAGTACAAATCTATTTAAACTTATTCGCAGTTTTTGTTTATTGAAGCATGTAAAATGTTTTGTTTGAAAGGTTTGTGTCATGTATAGCGAACTCATGTCATGGGAATTCCTTGCCTTAATGATTATTGCCCATCAGTTATGCAATGTAATGGATGTTTTCAGTGGTGAAATCTTGTACATCTTTCTCACAACACTATACGCCGAGAGGTTTTGTGCAAACGCTAAGGAATGCACTGAAGCTGTTCCTGTGTAAATTTGTACACTGCCACTGAGTTGTTTTGTAAAAATAAATAAACTTAAATTGAGTATTGTTCGTAAATTCGTTTTCTATTCATGTAACTTATTATGCCCAACCTAGTAGAAGTCGCATTTTAATAATAATAATAATAATAATAATAATAATAATAATAATAATAATAATAATAATAATAATCAAACAGTTGTCATTCTGCCTCAAACATTCATTATCACTTTCAAACTTTTATTATTATTATTGTTGATGTTGTTGTTGTTGTTGTTGTTGTTGTTGCTGCTGTTGTTGTTGTTGTATGTTGCTCAATATAATTAATATAATTTGTGCCTTTATGATATATTTAAATGATGTAGGCCTATATAATATTTCGGTAATTGAGGCATAGTTGTTTAATCTCTAATAACATTTATTTCCTGTTGCAGTTGTTAAATAAATGCAGTTGTTATTATTTAATAGACACAGTGGGGATGTAATGTAAATAACCCATTACCAGAAAACTGAGAATTAAGTACAGAAAAAAATAATTTGGTGTGACCTTTAAAAATAGTGTTTTGTTTGATATATGTCCATCAGAGGACAGTGTAAGTTGTTTATTTTTTACCCGTGAGCTTGGTGCACAGCTGGAGTACAACCACACAGAGGATGAGGTACATCCAGGGTGCTGCTACAGGTTCCGCTAATCCAGAACAGTTAGTGCCACTGCGTGCAAATTCGCCACATTTGGACAAGTTTCTGTCAAATAGTCCATTGCCTAAGGATGGAGGCCAAAGAGGGGACGGCATGTTAGGAGCAAATACAGACTAACGCTTCGACGTTTTTTAAAATGTTTTGACTCAAAGTGCTGTACGGATAGTTTGTGTTTACAGAACATTTACATAGCTTTAACGTGTATATCACATTTACTGAGTGTAACTAGGCCAACTGGTAAACTGGTGCGTTACAGGAAAACAGATAGTTAAAGTTTAACAACTGTTGGGATTTTTGTAAAAAAAAATTCTGACAATTCATCATAATTAACGAAAATTCAGTTTTCAATAAAGTACGGGGAAAAAGTTGTTTTTTTATTACATATAAATGATTATTTGCGATAATAATAATAATAATAATAATAATAATAATAATAATAATAATAATAATAACAATAATGATTTGAAAGTGATAATGAATGTTTGAGGCAGTATGAAAAAATGATAGAACCAATTAAATTCACCTATATTTCTGATAAATTTCGTTCAGATAAAACAGGATCTAAACATTTTTGAGACTATGCGGTACACGAATATTGCAGTAGATCGGTGTTAAAGTCAGATTTGTTTTTGTCGGTTGCTGGGAATAACATGTCATGAGGAAAGTTGCACAAGGCCCGTTTCTCTGTGTGAGTGACAATAGCGCGGCGCCTAGTCTCCTGCTCATGAGCACAGCGGCAGATGGTGCGGGTTGAAGCTGAGAGTGGAGGTAGACTCGCACCGTATACACTGCGAACAGTGACATGAAACGCTCTCTAACCACACACTGCACACTGCTCTTTCAAATGTATATAGAAATAGTAGAAATTTGAAAGATCAGTGAATGGTTAATTTTTAAATGAATCAATGAACTGTTTAACCAACACACACACACACACACACACACACACACACACACACACACACACACACACACACACACACACAAATATATATATATATATATATATATATATATATATATATATATAGAGATATATAGAGATATATATATATATATATATAATGTAAAAGAACACAGACTAACCAACAAGAGCTGAAATCCTGTTGTTTGAACCTTTGCTGTGGCCACTCCTGTTACATGTGTGTGTGTGTGTGTGTGTGTGTGTGTGTGTGTGTGTGTGTGTGTGTGTGTGTGTTGGCCTGTATGTATTTAAATTACAATCATTAAAATATACAGAACCCCGAAACCTTTCGCACTGTTTAATGATCAGCAAATCATATATTACAATTACAGGTTTATCTGACAAATTAAAGGAAAAACATCAGGGTCTTAGTAAGGTGTTGGGTCGGCACAAGCTGCCAGAAGAGATGTGAATTAATTTCTTGAACATTTTATCCAAAGGAATCTCTCAGTTTGTAACCCTAGGTTAAGTTGTAGTTTACAGTGAAGATCACTGTAATAAATGACCATTGTCATAGTGAACTCCTCACTATATCCATATCCTGGAAGAGACCACAGCCATCAAGATATAAATGTTCCACTATATGAAAAACCTACAGTTAGAGTCTGTAGTGGTACTGACAGTGGTACTGGTACTGTAGTGACCCACTCCTGTAAGGTAAAAAATGTATCCAAATGATACAGGCATATTTTCTGACCATTTAAAATAAAATACCAGGACACAACTTTCTTGATATGCCATCATCTTAAAAATGTGATTTTGAACACCATTAATGTATGTGAGCAGTGTTAATTGTGTGATTGAACATATGGTATTGCGGTGTCTGTGTGTGTGTGTGTGTGTGTCTGTGTGTGTGTGTGTGTGTGTGTGTGTGTGAAGGGGGATTGAGTGGCTGGATGTAGGTGAGTTGTCCAGGTATCTAAAATATTTGTGCTATTGCACAGTGCACATTGCACATATATCTTGTCCCTGTCATCTCAGCGTCTGCCCTTCTGCTACATACAGTATACTGCATTTTCTTTTTCTTTTTTCTATATTTTGTATATTTTGTGGATATTTAAATGTAGTCAGCAGAACATATTAAATGCTAACGTTCTTATTATGAATAGTAAAATAAGACTTCTTTCTATGGTTTTTATAGGCACGGATGCACATTCCAAAAAGGCTCAGTGTGTTCACTATCACTACTACAGGCTCACTCAGTAGCCCTGGGTAACAGACACCTGAGTGCCTGTGAGACAAGGCTCAGAATGAATAGCCTGTTAATAATAACGTCCGGGTAATTAAAAGTGAAAAATGTTGTGCTCGCGTGATGTTGATTTATCTGTGTGGGGCTATGGCCTTCTCTTCACACCTCCACCTCCACTTGGCTGAGAGAAAGCTGTCATTCTCATTCTCATTCTCTCTCTCTCTCTCTCTCTCTCTCTCTCTCTCTCTCTCCCCCCCTCTCTCTCTCACACACAGACACAGACACACACACCACACACAAACACACACATCCTTTCTCATCCTTTCTGTCATCGTTCCCAAAATTCTCCACAAGTCCCGGGTCGCAGATGGTGTGGGACACAGAATTTTCCCCATTAAATTCCTAATAATCTTTTTTGCAATGCTGGTGGCAGAGGGGGGTGAGGCAGAGGGATTTCTCATTTTAATTAGAAGGTTTAAGGAGCTAAGCCCCTTTGAAAAGCGTGTCCTCTGAGAGGTGGGTGCAGGTGATCCTCCAAACAGAAGTTGCAACCACATCATCAGCCAGCAACTCGTTTACATATTAGATTGGTGTCAGGTTGGCACTCGTCCTGGTTGATAGAACACCCCTATTTCTGAACTTGGCACATTCTCCTGTTATCTTGGCATGGTGCAAGTATCAAGAGTTATGAGCTATCCAATGTATATGCTGAGAAAGATCAATATGTACTTCATGACAAAGAAGTGATTGGATTCTCACAACACATATTTGTTTATAGATTTATTGTTTAAACACTATACTGGGCCTTTTTAATTTCATCATTTTTAATTTAAGGATACTTACAAGAAATCCAGTAAGTTTTAAGCATTATAAAGTTGACCCACTATGATCCAATTCATCAGAGCATTGGTCTCATCAACCCACAGGGCTCTTAATGTGAATTTAAAAGCCTGCTATTAAATATGTAAGACCTATTCCCGTTTGGACAAATTACATGAAGTTTGTCTGCACTAGACAAGGCCTAATCAGAAGCACATTTAATGGCCATTTAAAAAGGAAATCGGACAAAAAGGTAATTTGTATTCTACGTTTAAACCAAATCGGGAAAAAATGACTGGAGGCTTCTTATAAATATCTTGTGCAGAAAAAGGTCTGCTATGAGATTTCTTGGTTCGGTGTGCAGTAGGGTCCAGCCATTACTGAAACACATGTCTGACCTAAGGTCCTTGGCTCAATACCCTGGAAGTGGTCCAGACAATCCAGCTACTGTGAAGTTCAGAGAAGCATTTAACCTTGTCAGGTCAACAGTTTATCAAATATCAGGAGCATGCCAAAGAGCACTAACTGCATCTAAAATGAGATGTCTATAATGTATGGGACTCATAACCAGGAAGATACACGTGCAGAGTTGCTTTATTAGTGACTGTCCAGGACACCTGGCCAAAAATGAAAACAACGTTATTAAATTTTTAAAATACGGGAAGAAGCTGGGAAAAGAAACTAGGCATACTTCCAGGCGGCACAGGTATAAACCAGCAAGACTGCAAAATACAGGAAACAGGGGTGTATGTGTGTTTTAATGAGCATTTGAACTGAGAACAAGTGCAGGTAAGAAGAGGCAATGTCAGAGCAGAATGAGAGCAGGAGGGAACCAATCAGAGCTGAGGATTCAGTGTTGGGTCTCTATCAGGGGAGATTCAATGACAATGACATTTGAGTTTATTTTCACTGTCATCACCTTAGAAAGAAATTGTGAAACATTTTCATTCACCTGGTGAACCATTGCTCACATGAGTACTAATTTGTTATAACCTCCAAAGAAATGTGCTGAAAAATGCTGTTATATCTTAACCACGTAAATGATTAATTAGGGGTATTAATTAATATCTGATTCAAAATAGAAAAGAAGGTTAATCAGGAAATAAAAGGTCAGAGCTACATAGTTTTTGCATTTTCGAAAGTGAATAAACATGTCACAAGAGGACATGCAGACATGAATTATGAAGTAAAATAAACCAGTAACCAACAGATTTTGTGTGTTTTGGTCAAAAGTAAATTGAGGCAAATAGGTTTGGGGAGAATTATTAATGTGAATTTTTCATCTGTTAATAAGATAAAAAAAATATTGAATGAAAACAAATTGAAACTGAGTTTTTCAAATAACATAAAAAAAATTATGTAAAAAATAAATTAATTGTGTCCGTGTGTGCATGTGTGTGCATGTGTGTGTGTGTGTGTGTGTGTGTGTGTGTGTGTGTGTGTGTGTGTGTGTGTGTGTGTGTGTGTGTGTGTGTGTGTGTGTGTGTGTGTGTGATGAAGGGGGGTGAGTCTGAGAGTGAAGAGGCACAGACACAAGGACCAAATGGTCTCTTGGCATGAAAGCTGTAAATTTTTGTCACAGTATACAGATCATACAATTTCTAAATGCTAAGCCCATGTTCATGGCTATTGTCACTCCACTGCATTCAAACCCAAAGCATTTACTAAATAGAAATTTTAACCAGTTTATCATTATATCAGATAGATATATCAAAAAGTATATCATTAAGGCTATGTTGATATCAGGAATTGTTTACGATTAATTGGTGCAATATTTATATTTCCACTATTGTCTGCAAGAATATTCTTATGTGAACTAAAATAAGCCTCTATGTCAATTGTCACAAGTCTATTTACACTAGTAAATAACATATCAAAGAATTTTACACATGCAGTTAATTATATAGTATCTATTATTATTATTATTATTATTAATAATAATAATAATAATACTATAATAATAATAATAATAATAATAATAACAACAACAACAACAACAATAATAATAATAATAATAATAATAATAATAATTATTATTATTATTATTATTATTATTATTATTATTATTATTATTATTATTATTTTTATTATTATAATAATAATAATAACAATAATAATAATAATAATTATTATTATTATTATTATTATTATTATTATTATTATTATTGTTATACTAGCACGGGTAGTAATATTGTAGTAGTTACAGTATGTGTTCACATATGTGGCATGTTTTCTGCATGTGCATGTGTGTGTTTTAAGGGAGGAGAATAGAAAAGAGGTGGCATCGCTGAATGATTATGTCTGAATCCCCATGCATCAACAGCAGCAGGGGAAATGTTCATGCTTTAAAGGAATTCAACCAGTTCTAAGGTCCAACATGCACATCTGTTAAGGAATAACACAATAAAAAAAATCCAATGAAATTTCATTGTTTCAAATTCATCCTTCTCTGAATATGATTTCTTTGAATATTTATTTACTATTTTTGTTTGTTATCATCTTTCAACCCTTGGTTGTAAAAGTATATTCTTGTATGAACAATAGGCCTCATCTTTTCTGTTTAGTAGCTCTTCTTGTAGCTCACATGTACCCGCTCATCTGGGAACCGTATTTTCCAGGATGTTATTGGTAAGCATTCCAGAGAATGTTGTTCTCTAGACACTGGACTATATGGTTCTTTGTAGGTATTACAGAGCAGACTGACTGAACTTTGAAGGCTTTATGTTGTCGTAAATGTGGTTGAAGAGAGAAGTGGGAGTGGTTTTTCTTCTTGGGCCCACTCCAAAAAAGTGTCATGGTCGAATGTCTATCACCAGCTGGAGCCACAGCCCAACCCCTCAGTCTCTGTAGTGTCAGACACCACCTGGAGAGGAGGAGAAGAGAGAAAAAGAGATACACACACACACACACACACACACACACACACACACACACACACACACACACACACACACACACACACACACACACACACACACATAACAGGAGTGGCCACAGCTAAGGTTCAAACAACAGGATTTCAGCTCTTGTTGGTTAGTCTGTGTTCTTTTACATCAAGCTATTCCACAATGCTAATAAACAGACCATCATGTTGCTCCCTTCTCATATACAAATGAGCTTAACATATTTCATGCTTCCCATGTCAAAATAATGTCTGCCAAGTGTGAACATTTCTCAATTTCAGTTCTCAATTGATCTATTGATTTGCTTGTGCAGAATTGAGCTGTAAGCTGCTTTTCAGAACTCACGTGCATTCATTTGTCTTTTAACAACAATTTTTAGATTCTATCAAAGCCCCAAAAAAGTGTGAGAGGGTTATGAAAATTGTGAGCAATAAACAGGCAGGCAGGTGTTGATGATGCAAATGAAACAGATGACAGATGGTTAGCGGCTCCATCACTCACTGTGCGGATAATGGATAGAGGTAATCAAATTCCTCTGTGAATTTGGGACTTTCTTCAGAACTTTCCCCATACCACCATCAAACACTCTCTGCGTGGTACCAGTAGAACGATGCACAGCATGGTCTGGATTCTGTAAGGCTATGCCATGTTTTGCTTTGAATTACTGGGGATGTGCCACCTTCAAAAGAGCCTTCAAGTTCCTCAAACCCTATGGCATTTTACTTTTCAAATCACAGTGGATGATAAGTTAATACGTTGGTGCTGATGTTGCTGTCGGGTCTCAACCCCTTTGACAAGTTAGAAGAAATGATAATTGGGCCATATTGCTCTAAGCAGGACATTTTAAATTCAATTCCATTCATTAAGGAAAACAAAACTTGCATAGCCATGCACTTATAAACAAATGAACACAGAACACAAAGTAATATAAAAACCTGCTGTAATTTTCAATTAGTATTGAAACCTTTTTTTTTTCAACACAAACACAGCATGGGAAAAAAACCCACAATGAACACAATCCTATATAAAAAATATCTAGTGTGAGTAGGATTTAAATTAGCTGCACAAAAGCCTCTTGCGTTGTTTTTGTTTTTTCTTGCAGATATGACATAAAATATGAGGTTCTTCAATTTTATATTGTGTTCATTCAATTTCATCCCATCCCAGGAAGCCTTCAGCCCTGAGTTACACTCCTATTTAAATATTACATTGTAATGTTTCAGTTTAGTTGATATCCTTCCATTACTCAAAGCTATAGCCTTTTCTCTCACATAAATACTGATGACTGAGTGTGTTGATGATATATATATATATATATATATATATATATATATATATATATATATATATATATATATATATATATATATATATATATATATATAAGACAACAACTTTTCATCTGCTATACTAACCCTTCCCTCTGTAAATATCATGAATGGATCTACAGCAAGCTGTGCTGCTTTGTGAAACATTGCACTCTAGAATATGTCGAACATATGTTGTTCAGCTCAAATTATGACACGTACATTCAGTCAGAATGAACTCAGGTTAAGCCGATGGCTGATTTCTCTATTCCAGAACCATTTTAACGAACCTCTTCAACGTGTTTGCAATTTGTCGTCACCTCTTAATTGTCACATATGCAAAGAAATGCACCCTCATAAATCTGAATTGACAAGAACTGATAAAACCATAATTCTTTTTCCCAATTCAGCAGCTGCCTTTATGCACATTAAAAGCTTGAAAGAAAAGAAAAAACTCTGAACTCTACTACATATTGAGAACAAATAGAAAAAATACTAAGCATAGTCTTGTGTGCAAACACATGCTGCGCCAAAGTGCACACTTAAATGCCTGCACAGACAAATGTGTGTACTGGTGTGTGTTAAGGGGTGGGGTTGTACGGCTTGATTGTCAGTAATGCTGGTATCCTCAGGCGCTGTGTGCCAGGCTGCCAGTCTGTGCCGTTACACCTTGCTGCCTTTTAAGATTGCCCTGCGGAGACAGTGAGAGAGTGGAGAGAGCGGCAATTTCTGCACGCCACAGTCTGCCGGCCCCGGAGAGCCGTGAGTCAGGGAGCACTGCCAACTCTATACCCAGGAGAGTGTGGAGGGGGTAGGGGCATGAAGCACAGGCACAGCCCGCGAGCAGGCAGCACAGAGCGGGCACACAATGTTGAGGCCAAAGAACAATCTCCGGAGCTCCTTCCACCAATATCTTATTATGATGAATGTATTTTAACTGTGCCATATATAGAGTTCAACTAAAAGAGAAGCAGAGGTCTATTTCAGATGATTCATGAAGATAAGCACATGCGTATGTGCGTGCCCTATTTTCTTTATTTTTCATTTTCATCTACTAAAGGCGGTGGATGGCAGAATGTAAATGAGATGGTTATTACACCAACGTTCATCAAGCTGAGCTGGAGAGACTTGAATAGCTTGATGAATATGCATGCAAATTTGTTAATTAACTTAATTATTCTGGTGAAAATTCATTTGTCTTCCAAGGACTTTCTTGCAATGATTTTAACATGTTTCCATCGTTAGTCATACTCCATGCTATTTAAAATCACTCTGGTCCACTTCCTAAAAGTTTGGCGAGAAGTACAATGTAGTTTAGATAGAGAAGTTAAAAGAAAAGAAAGAAAAAATATTTATAATTTATAATTTATAATAATATTTATAAACAAACAGCTCAGATACACTGTAGAGTTATCAAAAGGAGTTCATTCAAACAAAATGAGTTAAAGAATAAAACAATTTTGAAGTTAAATAAGAACCTTTGGTGTACCTGCAAATGCCAGTTTACTAAACAATGTGTTAATAAAATATGCCTTTTGCTAATCTCTTAGCTATGTTCATAGTTCTGGTACCTGTTTGTCAATTTACATAAACAAAAAGGGAAACATTTCCTTTGCATACATTATATCTATTACGGCTGTACAGTACTCTTAAATAAGAAATACACATCCCAAATATTTTGGGGGAAATCTTAGACTGGTTTAGAGCATGACAAACCATTATGCAAGAATGTTTTCTTGATAATCAAACTGTTGTTGAATTGAAAATAGATTTTAAATTAGATATTTGTCTCATATGACATTTTGAATATTTTATACATGGTACATGGTGATATGGCCATGTGTTCAAAGCACATTATTTGCTTAGCCAAGTATCATATAGTACCATGTACATAATCATTCTTGTCTGGCACAAATTTTAATTGCTTGGTAAGAAAACATCATTAAATCACGTTTTAACTTTTTTATTCACTTTTTTATATTAAATAAGCTGTTAAACTTTGCTTTTCTATATAAAGCTCCAAGGGTGTCTAGTTAATCATTCACTCCTTGAAGATGTAACCTCTGCATCTGATGATAGTTTGTGCCACTGCAGATTCGCACATCTGTTTTTCAGCACATCTGTTTTTCAGAAAATATTTAAAGAGGAATTAATGGGTGAGCTAAACGTTTTTTCTTATTACTAAATGACAGTGGTCAGCTCATACATAATGAACCACATATTCACACCACACCACAAACACAACATCCATGCAAACAATCATTTAGCACAAATATACTTCAGAAAGCATTAATACAAATAATACAACATACGGGAGACAGTATGAAACAAACACGAACGTTAAATCAAGTTAAGGCTAAACACACTAACACAGACATAGGCTATATACTGAATGTGTTTGTTATAGAGACATAGCAGAGATAGAGGCAATATAGAATGTAATGCAAATTCAGCAGCCATGAAATAATCTTTTGTCTTAAAAATGTAGTTCTAATTAGAATAGAATAGACATAGAAGGCTTTATTATCGCCACATATACATTACAGCACAGAGGAATTCTTTTCTTCACATACCCCAACTGAGGAGGTTGGTGTCAGAGTGCAGCTATGATACAGCACCCCTGGAGCAGGGAGGATTGAGGGCCTTGCTCAAGGGCCCAGCAGTGGCAGCATGGCCTTGAACCCCGATCCTCCGATCAACAACCCAGAGCCTTAACCAGTTTCGCCACCACTGCCCGTCATATTCCAGAACTTATTAACTATTTGCATGGATTGCATTGCATTCATCTTCAGTAAACATTTCATAATCAGAGTTGTTGTGGATCTGGAGTTTATCACTGGAACAGTGACAATGCAGTGGGAAAACACACTGGATAGATTGTCAGTCATCACATGACAGCAAGCACACACATTCATAAAGAGATCTTTGTCTACAGGCAATTTAGAGTACCCAGTCCACCTACATGGGAGGTACGATGGAAACTGGTGAACCCAGAAAAAACCCACATACACACAAGAAGAACATGCAAAAATAACACACAGACAGTAATCTAAGTTTAGGAACAATACTACCAGCTGTGCCACCTTTTTGCTGGACACTCAGTTTCAGTGATTTTGTATAGATGTGCAGGGTGTATAATTCAAAAAATGGTTTTGAACACATTCAAGATTTGTATTTTGGAATACACTTCAGATCATCTTAACTGACCAAAAGGTCGTCATCTATATCTTAGAACCACAAAGAAAGCCCCTAAACCTTAACTGCTCAGCTGTATCAACTGCCAAACCTGTGCAGGTCATTTTCCATCTGCCTCTTTTTAAAAGAAAAGTATTTCATTTTCCACATAGTGGTGAATGAATTGATTTGTCCAGGTCTCACCTCCTATTCAGTCACTATAGGCATAGTTTCTAGAGGCTGAGAGCAAAAAATAAATTAAAAACAATGAAAATTTTTGCATTAAAAAAATTACTTAGGGGGCTTGGTGGCTTCATAGTTAGAATGTTTGAATCACACCTGTGTGGGGTTGGAGGTTTGATTGCCATCTCTGCTGTGTGTGTGTGTGTGTGTGTGTGTGTGTGTGTGTGTGTGTGTGTGTGTGTGTGTGTGTGTGTGTGTGTGTGTGTGTGTGTGTGTGTGTGTGTGTGTGTGTGTGTGCGCATGTGTGTGTGTGTGTGTGTGTGTGTGTGTGTGTGTGTGTGTGTGTGTGTGTGTGTGTGTGTGTGTGTGTGTGTGTGTGTGTGTGTGTGTAGTTTGCATGTTTTCTGTTCTCCCTCAGGGCTTCCTCCGGGTATTGCAATCCACAACCACAGTCTAAAGACATGCAGTGTAGGCTGACTGGCCTCTCTAAATTATCTGTAGTGTGTGCAATTGTGCCCTGAGTCTTCTAGGATTGGGCTTGTGCAATAATCTTTTTAATCTTTTTTTTTTTTTTCCAGATATTCATTAAATTTACATTTCATTAATTTTAGACTTGAGCATACTTAGACTGTACTTTGGAGTAAAGTCCAGCACAGAAACAAATTAAATACCTAGAGTCTTTTTGTCATTTTTATTTTTCAATAAAGTCTGAGTGATCCTAATCCATCTGCTAACTTCTATGCAACTTCTCTGCATTATCCTGATTTATTTGCATTTGAATTTCTATTGACTCCAAAGCGAATATGGTACAGATAATGGATGGCATTCCAGCTGTGGCAGTCTCAGCCAATCATGTCTGAGGTCTTAAAATACTTGATTTGACAACATAGAGATCTAACACATTTTGCTTTTCACACAATCATGAGTGTTATGCCAAGAGGGGGGGTGGCCTTTTCTCTAGTGTAAGCTTTAATTGGACCACTGAAGTCCAATTTGCAATTTTTCAAATGGTATTCAAATTCACCAAGGGCAAAGTGCTGAAAGTGCAAAGTGCAGATGAGGCTCAATCAAGTTCACTTTAAATGATTGGCCAATAACTTATTGGTGTAAAGCATAATTAATTTTTGACTACTTGCACATTCACACCATAGATTTCTTAACTAGTTAGGCATATTCTCATCACAAGTACTTTCAAGTACTTCCTTTCATTTTCTATAGTCTCCTCGTTTGACTTTGACCTTGGAGACTATCTGTTTTTACTGAACTGCAGACTCTCTGACGGTGAATCACATACGTACAGTATGTGACACTCCCACCAAGTTTGAGCTGGCCAGAAAATTTCACCCCTGCAAGTTTGTCATCATTCGTGTTTATTCCTGACTGCAGTTCAGTTGCATCTTAATGCCATGTTAGACTAAGATACCTTTCCAATAACCAAGATTTCCAATAATATCCCTTTTAAATGTCAATTTAATTCTTTTGCACAGCAAACAGAGACACATTTACACAGGCAGTCTAAAATAAACTATAAGACATGCATATTCATTCCAGCATCAATCGTGTTCCAAGACACAATGCTGAACCCAACAGCTGATAAACTAGATAAAGCATAATGATATACGCCAAATCAGTTGTTACTGAAGACCATCCTTTGCCAGCAGGCACCCCAATGCAGCAAGCAAATGAAAAGGTCAAGCATAAATTCAACTTGATAATAATAACAACCTTAAAAAGATGCTGTTAAAATTAATGCAAGTGTAATAGAAACATAAAAAGCCAATGATCACGTTCTGGTCCTTTTATTTCAGCTCCTATTTACCAAATCTCCTAAAATGAAAACATTGTTAAATGTTGAAATTGAATCCTGTTTAAAAGTATCCTTATTAGGGGAATACAAATAAACAATACAAATACAGCCAGTGAGTGTATAAATCATATGGCCTGAATGCAATTACCTTGTACAAATTCTTATTCTTTTAAGAATTGTGAAGAAAACCCCATGACATAAGGCTGTAATAATGAATGTTGGTTGGTATAATGACCATTTTTGTTATCATTTTAAAAATAAATGACAGAAAAAATGATATTACATCAACCATTCCAGAGAGAAGGCAGATATTACTTCTATTAATTACTTCTTATATATTATTATTTCATTTTTAAACCCATTTTTCTTCCAGTCTGAGGTGTTGCCAATTCACACCCACTAGCTAGTTCTTCCTCATCACATACAGTAACAACTACAACCAACCAGGGAGGATGAAGGCAAGCACATGCTTATAAACAGCTTCCCATGCAACTTCACAGGTCTGCTAAACAAGCTTGAAGGAAAGCACTAGTAGTGGGATGTGGTAGCTCATTGGTTAAGATGTTCGACTACTGATCGGAAGGTCATTGGTTCGAATCCCATGTAAACCAAGTTGCCACTGCAGGGCCCCTGAGCAAGGCCCTTAACCCTCAATTGCTCAGGTGTATAAACTGAAATAAAAAATGTAAGTCACTCTGGTGAAGAGTGTCTGCTAAATGCTGTAAATGTAAATGTAGTCCACAAGAACGGCAGTTTCAGGACCTTCAGCTGTTTTAGATCAGCCACTTCAGTTTCCATGATTTGTGCACATTCAGATGTGTTTCTGCTCACCACAATAAAGAGTGATTATGAGTTACTATATCCTTCCTTGCAGCTCAAACCTTTCTCACGTCTACTCATCTTCCTCTGACCTCTCACAGAACTGTCACTCCATGTTTTGTTTAGTTTTTTGCACATTTTGTGTGAAATTCCCAGGTGATTTCTGAAATATTCAAATAAGCCCATCTGGCACCAACAACCATGCCATAGTTAAAGGCAGAGACCACTTTTTCCTCATTCTGCTGTTGGATATGAACATTAACTGAAGCTCTTGACCTGGATTTGTATGAATGGCTGATTAGAAATGTGCAGTTGTAGTGTATAGTCATTGCCTGTAGGAAAGAAAAGGACAAAAGTACTACCTTTCTTATTGTACAAAATACTTTGAATGTCTAAAGGCCTTTCTTTAATGAATGAATGAATGAATTTTTTTGTGTTAAATGTAACTAACACACAAGCATTCAAATTCAATAATACTTAAGTAAAGTTTTATACACCTCTGGTTCTGAACCCGCTCATCTTAGACCAGTGTCACTTGAGAACGTCATTCCTTTAAAAGACGTCATCAGTCTCTGCTTTAGGAATATAATTGCAGTGCATTTAGTTGCACCCTATTCAATAAATCTCTGAAACTGAAGCATCCAAACTGCCCACCAACCGCCATTGTGATCGGCTAGTACAAAATCAGTGAAAAAATGGAAGATGGAAACTGTTGAGTGAGGTTTTCTAATATGAACTAAAATAACCATATTTTAATATGAATTCTTAATGAAGCACATTTTGCCAAAATGTATAAGTATTAAGCATAACCCTTTAGAGGAATTCTTTCCCCTGAAAGAAAGAATTAATGCCATTAAAATCATGACATTTTATGTAAATTGTAGTCTGCTGATTCATCCATTATCCAGAAGTATTTCAAACAATAAAAACGTATTATAAAGCAATTTCTTTGATTCTTACAACACATCCAGATTTTCACATTCACCTTCTTGGCTGCTTATTGATTGTTAACAATCTTCACAAACTGAACATTTGCACACACACAAAAACAGCAATTTATGACTGCTGACATACATGCTAATTTACCCCAAGATGCCTTCCAGCAGCAGTAGAAGACGTAGCTCTCCCGGAGTGTTAGTGAACTTTTTATTGATGATTTCCTTAAATGTTTCTAGCAACTTCAAATTTATTCAAAAAATTTCACAATTCTATTGTGTTTGAAAAATAGACATTGAAACGGAACAACCCTGATTCTATTCACCAACCATTACCATGTACTTAGGGAAGTTAAAATATGATCAGTCTGTTATAAGTATGATGAGCAAGAAATCACAGCAACATATCTAGTAGACAGTATTAAGACACATTTAGAAAAGTATTTAAAATAGTTTAATAGACTTCATTAACAGAATAGAATTACATTGTAAGTCTGTGTTATTTTGTATACATCTAGAACATTCGGATATGTGACTAAATACATGTTAAGTAGCAATACAATGGACGATATTCTTTTATCAGCAATATTCTAAGCATGAAATCTATTTTGTTCCTTATATAACAATGCAGACCCAATTAAACATTCTTTTAACAGAGCCACACTGGTTTGTTGGTACAGTGCCATCTACTGGAAAAACAAAATTTTTAATTTTCTTTCAGCATTGCAAACCTTCTCTTTATTGATCTCACTTGATTGCATTTGTTATACTAGAATAGTTATAGTAGAATAGTAGAATAGCGGTATACTAGTTATACTAAATTTAATGACATACAATGGTCAGGTTTAATAATAATCAGGTTTACTTTAAGTCATATAATATCTGAACAACAATCCAAATATCACATATACGGAAATGTATTTATATTCATGAATAGAAATGTATATTTAAACATGAAAAAAAATATATAACATTGACATAACACACACACACACACATATGACATATATATATACAAGGTCCTACATATTGGTGGGGTCTTACTTTGTTTGAATATAGTCATATTTGATTTGAACGCAGAAGCATTTTTATGCTAAAACATGTTTAACCTCTTAGTCACAGTGTTGAGAAATTTCACTGCATATAAAAACATCCTACACCATTGTCATGAGTCTTGAAAAGACTCAGAGCTCAGTGTAAAGTCAGCACAGACAGAGACATTTTCTAAATGTAAATGTACGTATTTGTTTTTTAATCCTAGTCATTTCCTACAAGAAAGTATGACCAGTCCATACCCCCATGAGAAATTTTGACCACTCATGCCTTTTACTACAAAACGTTTGTCCGATCCAACCTGCTCATACAGACCATATTTTCAAAGTTTGACAAACTGCTCCTGAACAAATGTTGACTAGCCTTCAGACACTCTCAGACACTCTCTTGTACCTTTATTTGTTACCTTTTTCCACTTTATTAGTTCACTCATTTATCTGCCACTCACATGACAACAGAGCATTCATAATGTAAATTCAGGCAGATACAGGCCAAGAGCTTCTGTTAATGTTCACATCAAACATCAGAAAAAGAGGGAAAGTGTGAACTCTGTATCTTTGTCCAAGGCATGGTTATTAAGGCCACTTGGGCAGCTTTGTGTATTTTAGAAATTGCTGATCACCTGAGATTTTCTTTTGAGTTTACAAACTGTAGAATTGTGTGTCTGTTATTAGGGAGAAAAAACATCTAGTTCTGTTTGCAAAAACACCTTTTTGATGGTCAAACTCATTTGACCTGTGAGGTAATTTACAGTAACAGCAACCTTTACATAATCCAGGGACCCATCCTGTCTTGTGTCAACACTTCAGTCTGGTGGTGGTGTCATAATATCATGGAGAATGTATCCTTTAGATAAATAGACAAATCAACAAGAAAGTAAGCAAATATTCCTAATAATCATAGGTTTACTTTACATAGTTGCCATAGATCTGATAATAATAATGACTTAATCAATATTGCTTAATCAGTATTGAAACAGAAGAACCAAACAGTAAAATGTGTAAGGACATATAAACAGACTGTGGCGGTGGTGCTGCTGTCCACGCTTCAGGACAGTTGCATGATGCAGGACTCACAAGGGTCTCATTGGACTGTTGTCTGTCTGACTGAGTGGAAGCGTATGGCTGTAAATCACTCCCAGTCTCTCTGAAGCACCTGTCAGTATAGTGGAGTTGCTCAGCAGGAGGGCCTTCCACTCACTCCACACACACATGCACACACTTTGTAAGAGACTGGATGCAACATACACTGATGCAAATGGGCTGAATACCGTATGCACTCATGTATAGAGCGTATCAAATTCAAAGCCGTTTTATGACTGATTGTGAATAACGCTGTCAGTTTATAACCAGGCATGATGTTACATCTATTTAATATGAGCATAGCAGCCTGTGTTATAAAATTCACCAGAATTATGTTATCCTTTCTTAAATTACATGTCACATAAAAAAGATCTTGTGTGGAGAGTAAATAAGATACATGGTGCTGTATAGAGAATCTACAGTGAATTTGAGGACACCTCTGAAAATAACTGATTTAGTGAGATAGCATAAAGATGAAAAAAATTTCCTACTGAATTCATTAATCTATTAGTCATGAATGCTCATTACAATCTGAGCTATTAACTTCTTTTCATTGTGTGGTGCTAATCAGCTAACAGAAATATGCTCTGTGCCCACTATATCCAAAAGCTCACGAGGGCTCATCATAAAACCTGAGACCCATTTACACATATTTGTCATGTCTTACCAATTAACCCAATATAAGTATGAGCCACTCAAAAACCTGGAGTACATGCCTGTGTGTCAACTATTACATGCATATGGTACAAAGACACTCGAAGGATCCTTTTTCTCCACCTCTCATCTCTAAAAACGGAACGCTCAATGGAACATATTGCAGTAGAACCAGACCCTGCCTTTCTCTGGCAGCGGCCAGCACTCTGAGCATGGGCCAATGAAAACACATAGTCCCCCGTCTCCACTTTTAATTGGGATATTTTAGGGCTATTAGCAGTGGAGGCTGTGTGCCTACACACAGTTCCCTAGGAAACACTATTAACCCACTGCTCCATCCTGTTGCTGCACCAGGTACTGCTGGGTGATTTCCTTTAGCCGGATAAAAAAGGTAAGAGTGCATGGGATTGGCATTTTCAGCAGATGAAAAGAATGAGCTAAGACTATTCCAATGCCACCTCTAGTAAAGCTGCTGTTTTTATGTTTGAGTTTGGAGAAAGGAATGAGCCATTTGTCTCTATGGAATAGACAATAAGCCTACACCATATGTTATGCCAGCACTGATTACAGTTTCATAAGGGCCCACCTTGTTTGGCAAACAAAGATTGTCTGAATATTTGAGGATACGCCTTTAACATTTAGATGTCCAGCCAAACATCTGATAAAGAGAAACATTAAATACTTGATGTATTATATCAAAAGTATAAATTGTCAAGGTAGTTTTACTGGTACCAATTAAATAATGCCATCTGGTGGATGCAAAAGTAATGACAGGTGATTTAATCCATATAGACAGCAGCATTTTGACACTAAACCAAATGCAAACTAGTGAAACTTGAAGATTCAGCATAGAAATCAGTGCATGTACTCATGAAAAAAAAAGCAGCACGATATTATATCAAAGCAGACCTTTCACCAGTGCTAAGGTAAGCAATTAAATATGGATAAATGTATCACACTACTCATTATTATGATGAGTCACACGGACTTGTACAATGGGTCAGTAGTTCTGTTGAAATCCATCATGAACAAATGCCGAAACATCATCAATGCCAATTTCAGATAATTGAATAACTGCTTAGTTGTATCTAAATTACACTGTATAATGGAAAATGCTGTAAATGTACATTTAGATACAATTTTGCATTATTGTAATTTGAGAAATATATCTATATTTGTACCAATGCTTGTATGTTCATATATGTACAAAATTGCTTCTTCATGAAAGAATACATCTTGGAAATTGATAGTAATCTAAAAGTAATTCACAAGTAATCAAATGATGTTTTCTACACAAACACACACACACACACACACACACACACACACACACACACACACACACACACACACACACACACACACACACACACACACGAAATCTATGTGAAAGTGGGTTTGGAATTAAATATAAAGACAACAAAATAGGTTTATTATGTATATTGTGTTTCTAAGTGGAATTATTATCCAATTATAAATAAACACCCTAATTTTAAGTACAGGTTGGAGAATAAACACAGGTGATTCCTCTTTGGAAATCATTTTTATTTGTAGATGTGCTCTTAAATTTTTTGATCAGCTGCTTCATCAGTAAATGGAGATTAAATGGCAAAACACTGTTCAGTCAACCATTTCACTGTTCATTTTGAAGGGAGTTATAAATCATGGGTATGATGAATGATCTGGCCTACTGGCAGACCAGAGGTTTGGGCAACATATTTTTAAAATTCATGATGCATGACTCATGATAGTTTTTGCAAGGGTCCTAGGATGACTGACAGCTAAGTTATCATCATATTTTACTGAAGATAACATCCTCTTTTGATATTCTGAACCTGCTTTTTTTTTTTTTTTTTTTTTTTACACAACAGATATCTGCAATGACTGCCGGGAAAAAGTTCTGTGTTGGCCTCATCTGACCACAGTACCCAATCTCAGTCAATGTGCCAACAGCATTTGGCAAACCCCAGGCGCTTCAATTTATTCCTCTGAAACAGTAGGGGCTTTCTTATGGCAATCCTTCCAAATAGCATTTTGGCATGGAGGTTTTGACAAATAGTGTTTTTTGAGCTGGCAAGACCAGAATGCAACCAATACTTTAACTGTGTACTTTTTCTTCCTACCAAATTAACCACTTAGTTATAATAAGGTTTCTAAATTATTGCTATGGCAGGGGAGAGTGTTACTTATAAGGTGTTACTTGCATTTTTTTCTGAATAATACTTCATAATTATTCACCTTTCCCTTGCTGGTTGATGACATTATTTTAAACATATTAAAACAAATACCTAAATATACACTGATTCACATTTAGAAGATAAAAAAAAACTGAGGGTCGTTGCAATTATTTGTCCAATGCAAGCCTGACCTTAAAGAAGTAAGTGTGGTTATTGTATTCCCAAAGGGTTTTAGCAGTAAACGCCAATTTCTACATGGAATGTTTTATTATGGCATTTATGTTTTTGCTTCCTATACACATCTATAACTGACAGATTTCAGTTCAGTAGTGAATTTAAGATAGTTAATCAGAGGCACGTTATTGAGATGCATAATCAGTAGAATGTTATTTTTCACAGTTCACAACAATGAGGTTAAGCCTAAGGTCAGTGAGATATTTTTCAGAAATTCCTAAAAGTCATCAAATTCAGGAGATGGTGGACAGTGAGAGCTGTCATACACTATTAATAAAGCTGGTTGTGGAAGCGTGGCAGAAAATTTTACTATCCGTCAAGCTGTGCTGATCGAAAGGTCACACAAGCACACACTCCAGATGTGTGAATCTCAATTAAGTCCACACCTGTGATGGATAAGTGCAATAATTAATACACGCAATATTATTCTTTCAAAATGTGAGTGTAATCATTGGCTGGAAATAAAAGCATCACCATTCTCTTTGCTATGAACAAACACATTTTAATTAACTCATTTCAGAAATTTTAAGAGTTAAAGCAGACATAATCTATATATTTATTTATATAATTTGATTAGCAGTTTTGTGATACACGTCTGCAACAATCCTCTGCATGCTGCAAAACCCAAACACAATCCGTACATGAAATAGTGTCTGATCGTAGATGCAGGGCTCATAGTCCCCTGCATGAGATAGGAGATGGAACCCTATATTTTGCACTTTATACTTGCAACTTAGTATAGACTAATAAAGCCTATAAACTCAACTCAAGACATTTTTCTCAGTTAAAATAAACAAATTAGTCTCCCCCCCTCTCTCTCTCTCGCTCTCTCTCTCTCTCTCTCGCTCTCTTAAACACACACACACACACACACACACACACACACACACACACACACACACACACACACACACACACACACACACACAATCAGTAAATTCACTACTAATTCTAACTACTGATTCTTCTGATTCTACTCAGTCGGCCTTTCCTTTCAATACGGGAATTTTAAATTATGCCCAGTCTCTCGAACGGCTGTTTTAATAAGCAATTTTATTTTACGTTCAACTGTTTAGTGTGGACTCACAGCTCCATCTGCTGGCCACATGTAGCATTACAGTTTGTATTTCGGAAACAAAAGCTAGCCGTCATTGACCTCCGCATTTGAGGAGCATAGTAATGTCCCATCTGAAACGAGCATGTTGGCAGGAATATAGAGAGGTAGGCCAAATGAAAACGGAGGGGTTTGACCGAGTAGACAGCAATCAAGACAATAACAGCTGGCTGGCCTCTAGCAAAACTGCACAAAAACAACACAGTCTGCTGATTGTGGAAGCCAGGACTGAATAATCCTGAACTATAGTGTGTCAAGCTCACAAGTAGAACGCAGATGCCTGTCCTTTTCCATAGGTAATTAGAGATATCATAAACTTCTTACCAAAGTATGCTATAAATGGTTTGCAAATGGTTTCTTAAAAAGCCACCAGGCACTTCCAGCAGCTTGAGACTATTGATTCATTCAATGTGGCCTTTAAAGAGCTGAGAAAAACAAAGATATAAAAGATGAAAATGGCTGGTGACTAATATGAAGCATCCATCATTAACTTTGTACATCTTTCCTGCATCGTCTTGCAGAAATTAATTGAGTGGCACAGAGAGGCCGGTGGACAGCCTGAGGCTAGACTGCCTCCACCGTCTGTTCCTTGTGTCTCACACAGACATGAGCCCACTAAAATGCTGATGCCAAAAACTCACTAAGCCACTCTGTGCAAGTCCACTTCTCTCTAAAATGATTGCTATTTCTTGCAATACACTTCCAACAAGGTGTGCATTATCACCAGATCACTATTTGTATATGGGGAAGATCTAAACTTGTTAAAGAGAAACATGTCAAAACCAGTTATTTTCTATTAATGCTTTTGTGCAGTGTCTGTGGCTCAGTATAAATAACTGAGCCAAGTATACCATTCCGCTTGGTTTAACCAAGAATTTTAATGACTTCAGGATGGGCATGCTATAGAGAAACTTGTTCCTTATCCATACCACAAAAAAAAAGAAAAATTATCTAATATATATATATATATATATATATATATATATATATATATATATATATATATATATCAGGACACAATGTAAATTAAGTCACATCACTAATGAGATTAGTCATGAAGAAAAGAAAGTATACACTCCTTCAGTTATATGTTTTTATTTATCAGGACCTATTTGGTTGAGCCTTACCAAAAAAATAATAATAATAATAAACCCTTGAAAGAGAAATAAAATTGACAGGTGATAGGTGATAACAGAAACAAGATATATATATATTTTTTTTTTATTGTGTATATATATATATATATATATATATATATATATATATATATATATATATATATATATATATATATATACATATATATACACACACAGTACAGACCAAAAGTTTGGACACACCTTCTCATTCAAAGAGTTTTCTTTATTTTCATGACTATGAAAATTGTACATTCACACTGAAGGCATCAAAACTATGAATTAACACATGTGGAATTATATACGTACATAACAAAAAAGTGTGAAACAACTGAAAATATGTCATATTCTAGGTCCTTCAAAGTAGCCACCTTTTGCTTTGATTACTTCTTTGCACACTCTTGGCATTCTCTTGATGAGCTTCAAGAGGTAGTCGCCTGAAATGGTCTTCCAACAGTCTTGAAGGAGTTCCCAGAGATGCTTAGCACTTGTTGGCCCTTTTGCCTTCACTCTGCGGTCTAGACCCAAACCATCTCGATTCGGTCCAGGTCCTGTGACTGTGGAGGCCAGGTCATCTGGCACAGCACCCCATCACTCTTCTTCATGGTCAAATAGCCCTTACACAGCCATTGTCCTGTTGAAAAGGTGGTGTGTCCAAACTTTTGGAAGGTCTGTACTCTCTCTCTCTCTCTCTCTCTCTCTCTATATATATATATATATATATATATATATATATATATATATATATATATATATATATATATATATATATATAATTAGTATATATAATTAGTAATAAATTAGTGAAGCATTGTTAATAAGCTTGAATACTATCGTAAAGTAAAAAAGTAATCCAAAAATTTACAAAGGACAGACTTGTTGGAAGCTCCCCGAAACCTCCAGGCCCTCCCCACAAAGTAACAACAAGAGCGTTTCATGATGAGAAAAGTTAAAGAAAATCACTGTGAAAGTGCAGCACAGTTGGCTAAATATTAAAAAGTCAAACTAGGGTGAGTGTTTCCCATGACATCATATGACATGAAATGCAGAGGAGATAGATGGCATCATGAAATTACAGACATACTGGGAAATACTTAAAGAGAATCTAAGGTCACTGGTTAATTTCTAAGAAGGAACAGGGTAAAAGTGATTTAGTGGCCAAGCATGTCACCACCCCTAAACCCTTATTTTTATAACATACATTAATTTTTGTGCTACAATTGCACTTTTGAAGAACTGGACCAGATGGGCTAGTGTTCACTCTCTGCATGCATCAATGAGCCTTGGGCGCACCATGACTCTGTTGTCGGTTCACTGGTTGTCCTTCCTTGCACCAATTTTGGTAGGTAATTAACTGGGAACACAGCACAAGAGCTGCAGTTTTGGAGATGCTCTGACCCAGTTGACTAGCCATCACAATTTGGCCTCTATTGAAGTTGCTCAGATCTTTACACTTGCTCATTTTTGCTGCTTCCAGCACATAAACTTTAAGAACTGACCGTACATTGCTACCTAATATACATTGGTGAGTGCCAGTGTAAGAAAATAATATTATTTACTGTGCAGTTAATGTTAGGGATGATTGGTGTAGATGGCCTTTTATTTTGCTGGAAAATAATCACTTTGTTAAAATCTGGTCTTGATCCCCTGGAAAGCCCAAGTGATGTACAGAGTTGTGACATTTTCTGCTGTTTAACTGTACAACATTCAGAATATTGTAGAATCTAACAGAATATTATAGAATATTACAGATACATGTGGAAATTACATTATCCATTGTACATTTATCTCCTAATACCATTTGCACTGTTAAGACCACTGACCTACAGAAAAAAAATATACACTATATAAAGGATAGTTCTGTCTGTTCTTTTTTTTTTTTTTTTTTTTTTTAATGAGGACATTCCCTAAATTCACAATTATTTCCAGCCTTTAACTGTAAAAATTTGACATCCTGGTAAGTCTGTGCCCATGATAGCCTTAGATTCCTGTTCCTGGCTGCTGTGAGTAAAACGAGATGTGGTCTTCTGCTGTTAAAAATCACGCTGAGCTTCAACTCCTTCAACCAACAACATAAAGCTGAGGCTTCAGTGGACACAGACTGACCAAAACTGGAAAGCTGAAGACAGAAATATAATGTAGTCTGGTCTGATGATTCTTGATTTCTGCTGAGGCACACAGATGGTACGATCACAATTTGGTGCCAACAGGCTGGTGGAGGTGGTGGAATGATGGCATCACTTAAATGCCACTGCAGATTGGAGTATTGTTGCTGACCATGTACAGTTCTTCAGATCACAATTTACCTGTCATCTAATGACAACGTCCGACATCACAATGCACAATGTCCCAAACAAAAGTCTTAAAGTGTTTTCATGAGACCCTGTGTCAATGTGAGGTGGAACTGCAATAATGTGAATGAGAGATAAAAAACATTAACCTGCTGTGTGTTAACTAACACAAACTCGCATCAACATTGGCTAGTTATCTAACTTGGCTCGAATCCTCACACCCCTGTCACAAACTGTGCCTCAGATACAGGGCACTGCTCCACCTAAATGACTCATATTTACTTCCTGTTCATAACCGCTCTGTAGTTTTCACGGCATTCACTAAATTACAGGGGTTTCGTTACCACGACGTAAAGTGGGCGTGTTTCCAGGGGTCTAGGAAAAAAGCTCTCTTTCACAACAAAGAAAAAAACAAAAAACAGCATACTACGAAGGGCAAAACAGTCACACAGGTAGATTTCATTTAGAAAACAAATAAACAACCAAGAACTACGGTTATAGTTATGGTTAGGGATAGGGCTAGATGATCAAATAGGCCACGCCTACACGATGACGCAATATCTGTTACGCTGTTTTGTATAAATCCCTGGAAATATGTGCATGCCGTAGTTTCACTTTTAGCAGCTATGCTATAAATAACAAGTGCAATAACAGCCCAAAAACAGAAACTGAAAAGCCCCTGCTTGTGTATTATGCACAGGTGTAATTATAGCACACATTATCTGGCATGTTTTGGTTACTAAGTAGCTTAAACAAAAGCAACACGGGGAACAAAACAGACAAACTGCGTTTCTTCTTTGGTTTAAAGGCGGATAGCATCCAGCTTATAAGTGCATTGTCGCCCCCTTCTGCTACGGAGTGTGGGTCAGATGATAGGTTGAAATAAAACTTAGTCTGTTCCCGCTTTCCATCCAGTCACAGAGGCCTCACACACACCACCACCCTCCACACACACACACACACACACGCACACGCACACACACACACACACACACACACACACACACACACACACACACACACACACACACACACATCATACTTTAATTATCTATCAATATTTTGTTTAACAATCCTGTTTCTCTTAAAAATGTCATTAAAATACTCCTCTGTGTTCTGTTTACCTTGCTCAGTAAACCTTTTAAAGTGATCTTCTGCACCCCATTAGCTTATTCTTCATTGCCTCTGTGTTTCATAACTTTTACAATCATGATTATATACTGCACTGACTTCTCTTCTCAACATCCTTTACATAATCCTGCCTGGTGCTTTTCTAACATCTTTAGTGTTTTTTTTTCAATGATGTCCCAACATGGATCTAGTCAGCACTGCATGTTTTCTCCTATTTCATATTTCTCTAAAACTGCCTTCCATGTTCCTCTCTATCCCATTGTTAGATTTTCCTTGAATTTGGCTGCCTGGTTGTTGGTCTGCTCACCAACATACTAGAATTCTCCTAATGTGTAAAAGAAAAGTAAGCTGGACCAAGTTCACAGTATTTATTGAAGATGTTCGTGTAGCATAGTCGTCTTATGGAACTTAACCCAAAGGTACTGTCTGTGTGACCAGACATTATACCTGGTAACAAATGGCCTTCGAAAGATACAGTTAGGACCTTCTACTTGAGAACTTACAGTGGACAGGATAGAAGGGCCATCCTGTGTTGATCAGTTGATTGCTTTACAGACAGGCCATTATGCTAACTACAGGTGGGACACAGGCACAATGAAATCAGCCATTGTATTCCCCCTTTACAATTATATGTAAATTACAGGCGGGGTACAGGAACATCAGACAGTAATTACATATGAATGTCAGGTGTTGGTTATGCAAGTTTTTGAATGAAATAACCTTAAACTTGCTAAAACAGGTGATGAGTCAGAGCACATCAAAACCCTTTCCAGTACTACCTTTTCCACCTATTGCACAGCAGCTAATATTGCCATCATATCTATATATCCCTATTTTTTATGATTTTTAATAATTTCTGTTTCTTTTCCTGGAATTGCCACCTCAAATCCATGCAGTAGTTTGTAGTGACACAGTCCTATTTTGTAAGAAGGCAACTGGATGAGTTACAGTAGATGTAACAAAAAAATAATAATCTGACCAGTACATGAAAAAATAGATAATAATACTAATGATTGTATTGTAATTGCTGAGACAGTCTGTTGCATTTTATTGCATTATAGTATAGGTACTGTATATTTCAGTACATTTCTTGTCCAAGATCAAGACTGGTTCAATATAGTGCCCGTGTAAAAGTTGCCATTTCTCACATATAGATTTTTCACTCTACTGTCACTGAAAACAACATCTCAGAAACAATCAGCTATAATATCTGACAGGAGCTTTGTGCTTGCTTTTTGTTTCTCACAATTATATCAACATAATATGCAAAAGCACTTATTCTTATAGTGTCCAGGTCACTGCCCAATACACTCTCCAGACTAACAAAGTCAAAAGCCTTTCTGTCTAAACTATTTATGAAAAATAGTTGGGAATTGTCAAGTTTTGCCCTTTGAAGCTCCTCAGCACACTGTGCTCGAAGCCCATCCAGTATTTCAGTCTCTGGACAACACAAGTCTTCTTGGGCCTGCAAATGGCAGTCAATCTTTGTTTGGACGAAATGGTACTTCTTCTGTAGCTTTTGGATAACTCTCGCAAGGTCTATGTGGCGTGCCCTCTTCCACTCAGACACAATAAGCAAATAGAAATCAAAAGTATCCAAAGTTTCTGTCATCTTCTCTAAGGAGTTTTCCATAATGTTCTCTATTCCAGACATATCCCAGAATCTGACATTTGGGTAATTAGTACTTGTTGCTGGTGTTTTGGCATGTGCTGAACAAAAAGCTCCATTCTGCTGTCTTATTAGACCATTCAGAAGAGTAGTTACCCCAGATCGTGAATCCCCTAAAACAGCCACATCAAGCTGAAAGTTTTCTAGAGCCTCCAATGTAGTCTTAAATTTTCCAGTCCCACTTGCAATGGCAAAAGTTTTGCATAAGGTTTTTAGGTCTGTTACGTCCTTTTCGTTGATTTTCCCATTCTGCAAAGCCTGGCGCATGATAGTCCTGATGTGGATGAGAGAGAGAGAGAGAGAGAGAGAGAGAGAGAGAGAGAGAGAGAGAGAGAGAGAGAGAGAGAGAGAGAGAGAGAGAGAGAAAATGAATAAGGGAAGAGAAACACTAAACTGTTGTATTGATCTTATTTTTGTATTATTTCTTTAATACAATGACAAAAGACACAGTTATAATATACCTACCTTTGTTTCCACCAGTCTCCGCTGAACAAACTGGCCAGGAAAAAGGGGAAAGCTTCTCTTTTGATTTCTGGAGCCTCTTTCTTAAAAGTGTCCTTAAGCTTCTGCATGTCATACTTCTGTGTATAATGTGCTGACACTAAGAAGATATGTGGGTGCAAGTTTTTCTGTTCTACATATTTTAAACATTCATCTCTCATGACAGTTAAAGCACCAGTTTCGGTGAAGTTATTTTTCCTACTCTGTGCATGCAAGTCGTTGTCTACTTTTGTTCTAATAACATAAAAAGGCTTTTTTTGTTTATGTATTTCATCAATCACAAGCATGTTGTTTTCTCGAAATCGTTCAGATATCACTACAAAAAACATGTCATAGAGATTAAAGTTCATTGTCTCTATATAACTCTTTGATGTAAAAGAGGGTGTGCCCATCCCGGGAAGGTCCCACAGTCTCACAAGGGGGCAGTTTGGATATTGATACACTTTAGGTTCCATTGTGGTCTCTACAACTCCTGTTGGTGCAGCACCTTTAGCATCATGATCCAGTCCAAGGAGAGCATTTATGAGTGTAGATTTTCCTGAGCCAGAATCTCCTGTCACAGCAACATCCACCTTAAACTGATCATACATTTTCAGAAAAGTCATAAACTGTTGAGGGATTTTCTCCGGGCTTATAGACTGGACTGCCTCTGTGACTTTGTTGATGTATTCCTCTGGGATCTTTTGTGGCACATTAAATCTTTTTGGGGAGAAAAATGAGGACATTTCATTAATTATCATGAATGATTATTGTTCCCATAACTGATAACTGATGACATTTATTGGTTTATAAACACTTGATTGGCAGCTTATTAAATGCACATAACTGGTTCATTTACGAGATATCATACAAGTTACACATTGTAGGTATATAATTACTGATCTTAATACATTTGTTTTCTCTTCACTATTTTTCAGCCCTTCTTCCAGGCATCTGTGGAAACAGAAACACTGAACCATTGCTGACTAGATATTATGTGGGAGGAAAGTTCTGAGTACAGCAGTGACACTAACATGGTAGCTTGAGGGGCACTAGTCTGACATCAGATGCAACAGTGTTGCTTTGTTTGTTTTATATTAATTATTATTATTGTTATTATTATTGTTATTATTATTATTATTATTAGTAGTAGTAGTAGTAGTAGTAGTAGTAGTAGTAGTAGTAGTAGTAGTAGTAGTAGTAGTAGAAGTAGTAGTAGTAGTAGTAGAAGTAGTAGTAGTAGTAGTAGTAGTAGTAGTAGTAGTAGTAGTAGTAGTAGTAGTAGTAGTAGAAGTAGTAGTAGTAGTAGTAGTAGTAGTAGTAGTAGTAGTAGTAGTAGAAGTAGTAGTAGTAGTAGTAGTAGTAGTAGTAGTAGTAGTAGTAGTAGTAGTAGTAGTAGTAGTAGTAGTAGTGCTGTTGCAATTGTAAATAGTCCACCAGCCAAAAAAAACATCTAACCATCCAGCCATGAGTAATACATCAACAATGTACAGTACTGTGCAAAAATATCTAACTTTTTTGGCATATTCAGAGGACTGCTATAAAACAAAGATGCCATTAAAATAACTAAATGAACGGTTTCTTCTTTTGTTAGAGAAGAGCAGTAAACAGTAATAAACTAAACCAAGTCAGTATTTGGTGTGACAAACCTTTGCTTAAAAATCAGTCATAGGTACAATAGGTGATGTATAATAAAGTTAAAATTAGTTGTGTGTTTTACTGAAGAAGAAAAAGAAGTAGTAATTTAAACCAATAATTAATCCCAGATTTCTCCTCATTTTGCTAATATCAAGTAGAAAGTTGCCTGAACAAAAGAGAGCCTACATACAAACACAATGCACTTGTAACCGGCTGAAGAAGGCACAAGTGTATACTCACCCAACATATTCCATTTTGCCGATTTAGAAAGCCAAGAACAATCAAAGTGAAAGTAGACACCGATCTATGCAGAACTGAGAAAAGGGCTATATTATATACTATTACCACCATTACTTTATTCAGCAAATGTTACTTTTTAAACATCAGTATATAAGCATTTGCCAGAGCATTGTAAGCTACACACTTTGTAACACTGCCTGAGTTACACTACTGTGACTCATGAAACTAAAAAAGAAAACACCCTTCAGCTCCTCCCCTTGTAGGCTCGGTCAGAGTTTCGTCATGTCAGTAACCTCCTGAACAGTAAATTATGCTTTAAGCTTTCTCTATTGTTCACTGGAATGTCTAGAGTGCTAAGATACACAATATGTCCAAATTGTTGTAGGCACCTGTTCTACTGTTCTGGAAAGTCTTTCCATTAGATTTTGGATCATAACTGTGCAAATCTCTGTCCAGATAAACTGTAATACTACAGCCCAGAGGTGGCATTACTTTGGCACCCAAGATCTCGATTCAAAACAAATATGCTAAGGTAAGCTAAGAGAAATTATAATAGATCTGTTTCTGTGGTGTACAGAACAATTTTTAAGATATATTGCATAGAAATCTGCATGTTGGAGGATTTACCTGTATGTGTGAGTCAGTGTAAAGTTTGGTGCATGGAATTTCAACTCGTTATACTGTAGGTGAAATCTCTCACATTGGGCCCAAAGTTTCAAAGATAAGTGCTTACTGGAGCTGAATGAATGATTTTAGAATGTAACTTTTTATTTAATATTTACTTTTATTTATTATGTGTGTGTGTTTACATTATGTAATATTTTACAACTTGAGACAAACAGGTATTAATATTTCTCTGATTGCAATATAGTGCATAATTGAACATTATTCACTTGACAATTAAGTGGCAGTGGCCATAAAGAATTTAAGATTTGCATGTGAAATATAAAAAAAAACAGTGTTGTTTATAAATCAGCACAGTGCGTATGCTTAACACTCATGTATTCAATGTGAAAAAAAGTCACATATAATGTTTGTTCTTAAAAATACCTTTATGGTCATACACATTAATTAAAAAAATGTATTGTAATATATTATACTTTATGAGAAGTAAATGTATTAATCCATACTTCTATATGCATTTTTATTTGTTCTTATTCAGTTTTCTACTATTTGTCTAGTACAGGAGTTTTGCGTCTGGTGTGGCTGTCTGGAGGACTAATAGTTGTTAAGTATGTCATTGATCCATGGCATCAGAGCACACACTTTAGTGTAAACACCAGGATAATTTGGTTGAGCACAGCCATAACCCCAGGATACAATACCCTGCAGCACACGATTACACACCAGAGGACCTCCAGAGTCACCCTGAAAGAAAAATGTAGAGTCAGTGTGTATGAAAGACATGAAAGAAAATGTTCTGCTTTGCTGGATTGTTGCTAATAGAAGGAATCCATTTACAAATGATCTAAAAGGGCATGTATGTAATGAATGTATTGAAGGGTTAAAAGGGCTACTGTATAATACACACACAGCAAATGTAACCAAATGGGATACCTGGGATTTTGTTTATTTTATCATTTGTTTATATAGTACAATGATATATGTTAAAAAAAAAAATTAAAAATTTAAAAATTTAAAAAAAAATTGTTTTTATTTATCTATTTATTTATTTATCAGCTGTAGTGTTCATATTTTATGGGTAAAAGGGGGAGGCATGGAATGCCATTGGGTATTTTTTATTTCATCTCAGAAGGAGAGGGAAGACTTCATATAGTCCCTACAGCACACAAAAAAGGTTGCAGCCTGGGTGAAACATAATTCGAACAGAGGTTTGCAAGAACGATCATTCAATACTGACGAGGAGATTAATGTAACTGTTAATTAAACGTTTTAGTTGAATCTTTGTTTATAACATATCTGGTTATTTGTGAATTTTTGTTAATCTTTTGGGTCTGAAGGGAAAGGTAAGGGAGTACATATAGTAAAGTAATAAATTTGATACAGGGAACAATGTGACTAGTTTATTAGTTTGTTTAAATTTTATGTATACAAAAAATGGAAGCCAGAGGAGTAATACAGATTAAAGGTTATATGATTTGTTTATGTAGAACTATTTTTTTTATACTTAAGAACTTTTCTTATCTAAGTTACTAAGGACAAGACTTTTTAAAGAATTTTCGAAAAGAGGGAAAACAGAGCTACACAGATATCTCCCATGTTGAAAATGCTGCAGTAATAATGTGTAACAGTGTGGTTGTATATATGTACATGAATCTATAAGTAAACACATATATAATATGACATTATTTTATATGCTACTTTATAGTATGTGTCAGTTATAGAATATATAAGAATATATACCACACCTGACAGGAATCTTTGCCTCCCTCCAGATAGCCAGCACACACCATGTTGTTTGTGATCTTTCCTGGATACAAGTTCTTACAGGCTTCTTCAGAGAGAATGGGAACCTCTACACACTGGAGGTTGAATGGGTTGAATACTTAAAAACAGGAACATGTAAAAGTGTTAGAGAAATTTTACAAGGCAAAATAAAAAAAACATATATCATAATTTATTAGCAATTAACATAATGTCTGCTGTTATATGCTTTACTGAAGCTTCTGTCTATGAGTGTGTATGAGTGAACATAATATATCAGGTTAAAAAGACAACATTTGGTAGGGGATCTGGGAATCGTTGCTATTATATTATGTATTTGGTCCATTTCAGATGGATGTTAAAATAAATTCAGTGAAAATGTAACATTAGTTCATTAGTTTTTATTGATTAACTTGGACTGACCTGAGTCTGCGTAGATGTTGCCCCAACCAGATACCGTACACATCTCCCCTGGAGTAGGGCATGACGTGGGCAGAGCAACAGGCTTCACAAACTCATTTACCGTTACAGGGTGGGCTAATTTCAACAGCATGATGTCATAGTCCAGTGTCTGATAGTCATAGCTCTGGTGCCAATAGATGGCATCCACAGCCATGTACTGCTCTGTGCCTTCATACTTCCAGATGTGGTGCTCACCCAGGATAACTATCTGGGCATAGGGACTGAGGTGACAGAAATAAAGCACATACATGTGTCTGGAACAGTAGACAAGTACAAATCTGAAGAATGTAGAATGTTCTAGCAGCAAATGGCTAAGTGTATGTGAATGGAATGGATCTTTAATACTAACTCAATCCAGCAGTGAGCAGCAGAGATGACCCACTGGTTATTGATGAGGGAACCACCACAGAAATGATATCCAATATTCAAAGTGGCCTGCCAGGGCTGAGAGTGAGCCGAACACTCATAACCACCAACTATCTTATCATCCAGCGGTGCTGCCACTGAGACACACACATGCAGAAAAATAATGAAGTAAAGTATTTTACCCCCTTGTACTAATAGGTAAAGGATGGTGTAATAAATATATAATATATTAGGCCCCAGTAAAGCAGGAAATTGGTTTTACCTTTTAAGTCATGAAAGCAAAAATAGCTGACAAAAATCCCTGCATGTGCTAAAACTTATATAAGATTATTTTCTTCCTTACCTGCAACACCCAGAAGAGCTAACAATAAGATCATCATGCTTGCCACAGTGTTTACCTGTCTGGACACAATATGGTCAGTTGTGCTGCATTTATAGCAGTGTGTTTATCTCACTGTTGCACATGTGCAAGAAAACACAGATTCTCTCTCTCTCTCTCTCTCTCTCTCTCTCTCTCTCTCTCTCTCTCTCTCTCTCTCTCTCTCTCTCACACACACACTTATGTACACATTGAATTTTCACACAGGGCTAAAGTGATCAAGATATTCTCTAACACTTACGTGAGCATAACATTTATATTAATAAATAGAAATGAAGCCATGGACTATAGCAGCTTAGATAAACATTCTCATTCTCACTTTATCCTTATTAATCGAAGAAAATGATCCCAAGGTGTTTGAAACGTTTGCTTTTTGATCTAATCATTTATTGCTACATTGAAGTGTCATGGTCATTACAGCATGTGGTTGTTTTCACACAGTACCTGCCATTAAATATAAAACAGTTTCTAATATGTCGTAGGCATCCGTGAATTAAACTTAAGATCCTCAATGTTAACACAAATGTTCTTGTGGCCTTGTACAGGCTGAAGCTATGCTATGAATCAAATAAGATTATTTAAACATTAAGATTAATTTCTATTTTAATTATCTTCAGCTATTTATAAAATACTTGACATGACAAATACCATTGTCATGTCAAACCTTCAGAGAAGTTAACCATTGAACAATATCAGTGGCTTTGAGCCAGGTGTGCTCGTAACTGGACTAAAATTGGTATATATATGAAGTTACGTGACACTCTTGCTGCTGAAGCAATCAACATGAGCTTGATTATTTTGCTAGTGCTAGTAGGAGCTGCTGGTAAAGAAACTAACATTTTATTACTTAAGTAGTGTTATTATGAGACATTTAGAATGATAGATATGCTTAACATTATGTGACATGAAACGGCTTTTTTCTTTCTTCGTAATGAATTTCATTATTATCTAAACAACAATAATGGTGCACTTCTGTTTTAATCATTAGGAATAGTGTCTGTAGTGATCAGTAGAAAGTCAGAACGAGAACTCATGATAGAATAATGAGCTGTAATAATAAATAATGAACCCATCATATAAACAATACCAACGATTCAACATCCATGATTAGAAATGTGCTTGGAACTTTATAGCGTTCATGTACATGTGTGTGCTTTATGTCAACACAGTGGCAGCACCCAGTGGTGAAGAAAGAATTGTCGGAGGTTCTGAGTGTGTTGCACATTCACAACCATGGATGGTGTCTCTGCACTATGGCTACCACTTCTGTGGAGGAGTGCTCATCAATGAACAGTGGGTGCTCTCTACTGCCCAGTGCTGGTACAAGTAAGTACAACACAAATGTAAAGTATTCTTTTCTTTACCACTGAATCACCTCTGAACCATTCTTATTTCCGTTCAAAATAACATCTCAGAATTTTTTTTTTATATAATCTTGAACTGTGTGAAACTGAGTTTAGTTCTTCATAACTTGGGCTCTAGGACATCCAGCAAAGGTTAAGTGAATTTACTTTGCACTATAAATAGGGACATTGTTGTCCTTGAAAAGCACAGTATAGTGAGTTATTTATGAATAATTGCACACTAGCAATGGTAAGCCATTCACATCTATAAAATTTATGTTTAAGGTGAGAAAAATACATCATAGTTTGCACTAGGATGAATCGTCAGTCATGTTTCCTCAGGTAATCAGGTGATTCTTCCCACATTAGACACCATTGCTCAGGTGATCCAGATGAGGTTAAGCAGATGCCAGCTTGTATAGCAGCAGCCTACAAACATGAGTTATCTGTCCTATACAAAGCTATATACTGTAGCACTGTTAACTTTATCACTCGCAGTTGTTTTGAGATCATTGATAGAATCAGTGACAGGATTATAATACTTTAAAAAAAAACTTTTTTAATAGCTGGCAAATACTGGTTAAATGGTTCTACTGTATATTTGCATTATTCCTAACTTATCAGATGCTTGTTATTTTTTTAGTTTTTTTTTTCTTTGTTAAAGTAATTTGTGTATACTTGCAGGCTCCTGGATATTAATTTGACATGCATCTTTGTCTTGATTGTTTTTAAAAGTCCCTACAGCATGCAGCTTATTTTGGGAGATCATGATGTGCGTATTTTTGAGGGAACTGAGCAGCTTCTGAAGATAGAAAATATTATCTGGCATCCCAAGCAAGTACTTTTTTTCACAGCAATTCTTGGACAAATTTGATATGACTGTGAAATCCCTGAAATTATAGGAATGTAATAGCTACAGTACATGTCTATTCCAAGTCTAAATTGTTTCCTATCCTGTCTCTAGCTATGACTACAGAACCCTGGACTATGACATTATGCTAATTAAGCTGTTCCACCCAGTGAAAGTGACTGATGCGGTGCGGCCAATTTCTCTGCCAGCTGGCTGTCCATACGATGGAATGCCCTGTACTGTCTCTGGCTGGGGGTCTCTATATGCGGATTCCTGTATGATCATCCATGTTTATACATAATTTTAAACTCAGCTAGAATTAATATTAAAATCGAAAGAGTGTGCCACTTATCTTGATACTGTATACTGTATTAAATTTATACTGCATATTTGTATTGCTTAAAAAATATGTTTTAATCAATTACCAATATTGTCTCTTACATTAAGGGATAACTTATTTTGTCTTCAAACAGTATTCATGCCATTCCGTCTTCAATGTGCTGATATCCCTGTTGTGGGTGAGAAGGAGTGTGAGAAGTCTTATCCTGGTATGCTGACTCCTAGAATGCTGTGTGCTGGTCGGAAGGAGGGTGGCCAGGATGCCTGCTCTGTACGTAATTACAACCTTTCATCAGAATGCTTAAAAATACACCTGATATCAGACTTTACAAGATGAAGAGCGTAAACAATTGACTTCATGGGTCTGTCATTTTAGAAGCAAAGTACTGCAACAATTTTTTCACATGTACAGCAATTGAATGAGAGTGAAATTGAATGTGATCTTGGATGTTTTGTCAGAGAGATGCGGGCAGTCCTTTGGTGTGCTATGGAGAGGTGCAAGGCCTGGTGTCTTGGGGTCAAGGTTGTGGCCTGCCTGGCTACCCCGGTGTCTACGTCAAAGTGTGCGAGTTCCTCTACTGGATCAAAGATGTCATTGCAGCAAACCCTTAGAGTTTCTTTCTGTATTACATCTGCTTTTTTTCACACTCTTTATTTCACTTTCCACCTCAGACCATTTTTCACCCATGTGTCATCCTGTACTATTTTGAGTGTTCTATGTATAGACTGTGCTGTCTTTATTTTTGTTCCCACTCACACATCATAACACAAAATGACCAGATAGAATTGGGTGACATAAATAAAAAATACCCCTGCTGCCACAGTGACTTCCACTTCCTTCTTTTAAAACATTTCAAATTCCTAATTGACTTTAGTACATGTATACATGTATATAAAGTGTTTACTATCAGTTCAGATATAACAAAAATGCATGGTCTAGAATGGTCTATTTTTAGAATAAATTTTACCTTTTGAAATTTTTATTTCAGAATGGCAGATATTTTTGTATCTTAGAGATGGTGTAGATGTTTTCTATGCTTGTCTTGTACAAAACACATTCATTTCTATTTGAACTCTATTTGGATTTCCATAATGTAAATTTCCACACAAATCTGAATAGTATTTATTTATGTAAAGTCCACTTATAATGTAGTCTGTATATGTAACGGCCCGGGCATATAAAATTAAAGGTACAAATTTGTTGAATACATGATGGTATTTAACCGTTTCTTTTTAAGGTAGACATTATTATATAGCAAAAAATCTGTTAAGGTTTACATATTGTTACATTTAAAATAACAACATTTATTTATATTACTAACTACAGTGTTCCCTCATTTCCCCTTAATTTTATTTTTATTGTTTTTATTTAACCTTATTTTTACGGTACATTGCATGGACAAGTGTAGAAAACAGAACTCAGTTTGTTGTTATGTTTGTTTCATGGGGAAATCCTCCAGGAAAGTCAAAGACGTGAGCGGTCTATGAAAGTTTCTTTGACTTTGTCTTCCTGCTAGCATCTCTGTTTCCAAATCACCTGTCATCTACCTCTTCCCTTCGTTTCTCTTTTTTCTTTTGTCCTGAATGTGCTGGCCATGACCATGGGGCTTCACCTGAAATGGAAAGAACGAGAGGATTATAAGGTCATACATTTTTTTTCTAAAGCAAATGAGTATTTTTTTATATATTAGCCACAAGATGTCAGTGTAAGTATGAACTGCTTCACACAATGATTCAAGGTTTTAAATTAGTGTCTGCTATTAATGAGTTGACAGGTGTAAACTGAGTCCATTAGAAATACTTGGAAATAACAAGCAGGTTATGACATCTGATTATAGAATATTTAGTTGCTTACTTTACTAACATTATCATTATTATTTTTCCGTTATTATGTTATCAATAAGCATTATATAGTCTGCCCTAAATAATCTGACCGAGTTATGTTAATTCATATTCAATATAAAGGCCTGAAGGAATCCTTTGCTGATTTGGATCAACTCAGTCATGTTCACTTAAAAACTGTGAGGTAAGGGTGAGGGGGGTGTAAACTTTTGTTCTCAACTGTAAATATAAAGAGGTAGATACCTTTTCTTCTTGACTGGGAGAGTGATGTATAGCTCCGTTCAGCATCGCATTGCAGCTGTCTTCAGAGAAAGAGAACAAAACTGATGTAATTTTTCATACTTAAAAAATATTTATTTACACATAAAATAAAATTACACACATAAAATTATCCTTGAAATTACAAATAGAATTATAAGGTGAAAACTATAGAAAATCAGTAAATGAGATGTTACTTCAAATTTAAGCAAGACAAAAATGTAATACTACTACTACTACTATTACTACTACTAATACTACTACTACTAATAATAATATTAATAATAATAATAATAATAATAATAATAATAATAATATTAATAATAATAATAATAATAATAATAATAATAATAATAATAATAATAATAATAATAATAATAACAAGGATTAATGCGTTTTTATTTTTTTCTTTGTACCTGTCTGAGGCTTCTTCAGTTTGATGGTTTTCCACATGAAGCACTTTGTTACAGGTAGCCTAATCATTAAATACACAGATTTGACTTATTATTTCTTTTTCTTTTTTTAATTATAAAGCTTTTTATCATTCATCAATTATATATATATATATATATATATATATATATATATATATAGATATATATATATATATATATATATAGATATATATATAGATAGATAGATAGATAGATAGATAGATAGATAGATAGATAGATAGATAGATAGATAGATAGATAGATAGATAGATAGATAGATAGATAGATAGATAGATAGATAGATGCTGCATGTGTTAACAGGCATTATTTTATAGATAATGCAATGCAGATCTATAATTTTATTTTTCAATTAGGTATTTGTTTAGGTATTTGTTGATTCTTGTTATAAAATAATTACATATTATACCACTACTGGAATCATATCAATATGATATTCATATACAAGTATGTGAAACTCATACAGTACAAAAGCAAAATTTGACTGATTGCAAAAAGACACTCACTGAGTTACTGTGACTTTTAACCAGCCTGTCTCTTATAGCAGGACGGACGTGTGGTTTGGGAGACGGGCATGGTGAGGACACAGTGTTCTGTTTTGGTGGAAGTGGAGGAGGTGCTAAACTGGAACTGGGAACCTGGTACTCCTCTTGTGATGCCTATTTTGACAGGTGGGAAGTGTAAATAAAAACTGGTATTATTTTAACTCAAATCTTTGAATTCTTACATAAAACACTGGTGTTATGACACCCGAGGCTTGTTTAAAGAAATAAGTGTAGTGTAGTACATTTTAACCAGATATTTCACACATGTAAATGTATGAATGCAGATATTTCATCTAGACACATTTGACTATACTCCATATATATCTGGTTTGGTCTAAAAAAAAGTATCTTTATGGGAAGTAAAATGCCACTTAACATTTGCCACTAACTGGAAAATGGAAATCAAGTATACAGGAAGTTGGTTACCAAGTATTATGAGCTATTTTGCATATTTTGTGTTGTGGATTAATGCCTTACACATTTAAATACAAGAGGTAATTTCATGTGGTCAAAATTTTATCAGGCCTTATTTCATATAATGCATGAAAAGAGGCTGTTTATACAATGGCTCAGAACTTCAAGAACATAAACCAAGTTATGTTGCAAACATGTCTGAGCAAACACATATACTGTAGATTTTTCTGCAAACATTCATAAAAATCGATTAAAGGTTGTCCTTAAAGTCTGAATACAGAATATTTCAGTTTATGCATGCAGGGCTGCACCTCTCACCCGTTTCATGGCAGCCAGTTTTTTCATGACTAGTTCTACATCTTCATGGTCTTCATCATCATCATCATCATCATCATCATCATCATCATCATCATCATCTTCTTCTTCTTCTTCTTCATCATGCCTTTTTTGGAGTGTTTTGTCTCTTGTGGACCGATATGGCTCGATGAGGATGGACTCTGTCCCTTTAATATCACAGCGGCAATAAGGGCACGTATGTGCATCTGACTTCTGTGTAGTGAAAATGTAACACAAATACAAGCAACTTATTTAGCAACTTGACAAAAGAGATGCGATTAAGAACAAGCACTTCCTTTTCACATCATACAACGTAACATTGCATTGCACAATATCTGCATAGGAAAGCAAATTAGTACATTATTACTGAGTTCATTAGAAACATGTGTAAAATTTTACACAGAATGTGGTGTACTGCTGTGCAATATGACAACTCTTGGACAACTGCTTTGTAGACATAACTTGATTTCAGACTTGAACATGAAAAAGCTACATTGTTGGGTGTGACAAAGGGTGTGAGAACACACATACCGTACACACACACACACACACACACACACACACACACACACACACACACACACACACACACACACACACAGCTGCATTTTCTGAATGCACTTTTTAAATTTATTATTGCATTTTTCTAATTTAAATAATGCCCTATATTATCTTGTTTCCATATACATAGTCTCCTCTATATCAAATAATGTTGCTTTCATACATAAGTGGTTAGATAATTGAATACCTGCCAGCCGATGAGACAGGGCCGGCAAAGCAGATGTCCACAGGGCTGAATGCGAGTGTCTTTTTCTCTCTCTGTGCATATTTTACATAGCTGAAATGTGCTTCCCATTTCACAATATAACTCATATTGTTCCTGCTCAGACAGACGAAGAAGAAAAAGTATCACAGAGAGAGAGAGAGAGAGAGAGAGAGAGAGAGAGAGAGAGAGAGAGAGAGAGAGAGTATAAGAAATATATATATATATATATATATATATATATATATATATATATATATATATATATATATATATATATATATATATGTCATAATATTCCTGATGCTTTGATCAAGTTCATATCCATGGATTCATTATGACTATAATCAAAGACTTAAACATATAGCAATGATGAACATATAATGACATATGAATGGCTCTCAGTTCTGCTAGATAATGTGGTATTGTCAATTGCAAAAGTTAACATTGGTAGATTTTTTAACACTGTGTTTCAAATGATGTAAACAAGGAATTGTTTATGTCACTGTTAGAATGTATGCACTTCTGACTTATCATTCATTAACACTATTCTTATATCTTTGCTCTTACATCATTTTGAAACGCAATATAAGAAGTGGAGCCTGTCTTGTTCTAGACAGATATGGGTCATTTCTTTTCAAACACATATGTGGAATTGAAAAAAAAAAACAAGCGTGGGTGGTGATGGTGGTTGGGAAGGGTAACAGGGAGGGGGGTTGGGTGTTGTGGGTTTGGTATGGATGATGAATCAAACTTTAAATAAAACAGCAGTCTCTAAACCAAACCTGCATCTTGTGGAGATTTACATGATTAATAGGCAAATGAAATATTGCTGAACTCAACTGCTGAGAAATTACCCAACAAAAAGAGGAATTAACATTATTTTTTTCACCACAAAATCTACATATCATAAGAAGGAAGTAGATTGATGCAATTTTATTCATAATCTAACAACTCATCTGTTCAAATGTAAATTTTGACATATTTGAAGTTTAAATTTAACTTAAAGTTCGATTGTTTTTTTGCTCCATGCAATATAAAGGTCATCATCATTCCCCACAAGTAATTTTTACCTCTGTAACTTTAATACGACCCTTCTGAGATGGCATACACAGGGTAGTGAGATCAGGGTTCACATCACGTCCATCTGGAAACAAGTAGCTGTAAACACAAACATTCAATCGTCATTCTAATCCTTAAATTTCTGCGATTGGAAATTCTGTAATATGCACCCACCATCCCTGTCTGAAGCCTTGGATTAGAGCCTGGTACAGAGGTATATTCTCTGGAATAGTCTGTACAATGCTGCAAACTGGGGTCACATAACCGATTGCCCATTGACCCATTCTGGTGCAGCTTTGACGAAAGATGTAGCTGAAACCACAAAAAAGATAAAAGGCAAAGCCTGAGTACAGACCATCGAAGCTTCATCGTTAGAGAAAAATATCTGATGTTTCATATTCCGTATACAATGAGATTTCCGTAAAGATAAGATAAGGTTAAAAATAGGCCGGTTGTTCAATAAGATAAGCTTCTTTTTTAAAAGATGTAGATTAGATAACATTTTTGAGGCATTTGTGCAGAAATCCAGATCACTACAAAAGGATTCATTGTGCTGGACCACCAACCTGCCAGGACGATGTTTGTGGTGTTCCAGTCTGGCTTGTACTTGGTCATACGTAAGAAAGGCCATGTAACCTGGATGAGTCACTGCTAAATGATTCCAGTTCCTCAGCAGTGTTGACCAAGGCTGAGACAAAACACAGAATGTAACATGATTTTAATCTTGCTCGCAAATGCTTCAAAGAAAGAGTATGCAGAGAAGTAAATGTAGACAAAACTAAAATGAATGTGATAATAAAACATCCTGCAAAATGTCAACACAATTCTTTCATTAAAAGTATATGTGTAATTTTAATAGTGCCGCTTAACGTGTTGATTTTTGTGTAATGGTCAGAAAAATGTTATCCACTAGTAGGTTTGTTCAAACTGATTTTTTTCCCTCAGTAATATACCATGACATGTCTACTTTAAAAAAACATAAATATAACTTATTCAAATCAGTGTGATAAAAGGTTTTTATTTAGACTTCGTTCCAACATTGCCTTGGCTACTGAAATTCTTTTATTTTTTTGACTCTTTAAGGAAGTCATTCTGTTACCGATGTCTAAAGTCTTGCTAAGTAAGTGCGTTTTTTTCTCAAGATTTGATTACGTTACATTGAAAACAAACATAATCCTAATAATTCAAACTGTGATCATACAGACACATCATCATCAAAACAAAGAAGAGCATTATACAAAAAAATATATTTCCTTTTAATTATTTTCCTATAATTAAACATTAACACCAATGTATTTAGCCAACTGAACAAAACAGACTGATTGAAGCAGCGTTTATTTCCTCACCAATATTTCGGCACAAACAGTTTTGACGATGACAGAGATGAATATGTGTCATAAGTGTAAGTATAAGTGTTTAAATGTGAAAAGCGACCTCAGTTGATGAGACAAATTCTGATTTGGATAAAACTGATTATCAAAGTGACAACCCGTTTCCAACCATAAAGTTTTAATTAATTAAAAGTTATTCCATAAATTGATTTGGTTATAAATGTAGAGTTGGTGGGGCATCGCTCAATGAAATTGAAATGAAATCTTGAGACTTTGTCCCTGTTTACTTTTGGTTGTAACTAGGCTTTTAGAAATTTTATAATCTTACCTGAAACAGTCTGGTGAAGATGTCAAACTCGAAGATAGAAACGTGATCATTACAAGTGAGGTCAATTGTTGATTTCAGTGCCATGGCCTCCATTCCCTCTTCAAAGTTGTGAACATTTTTCAAATGCTGCTTAAAAATATTCCACTTGACTATGCACCTAAATGTGGAACAGAATTAGAGTAAAATATTCTGGATATATGAACAAGATGCACAAATAAGAGAATAATTTTGTACCCAGAATTATTAAATAACCATACTTTTGAAAGCAACCTTTAAATATATGAAATCTTTACAGGAGGTAATGCTACATTCACCCACTTCTGTCCAAATATCTTCCGCCAGAAATCTTTTGCCTCTGTCTTGGTCAGGTTGTAGGTATCACCCTGAAACTGGCCACCTGGAAATATAGCCCGTAGTTCCCACAGCATATGACTAAACAGCAAGGACAGCTTAGTCAAGTTTCTCCTGGAAGAGCAGCGCATAACATAATAGCATTAGTTTAAGCAAATTCATTAAATCAATTGTTTGAGTTCTCCACTATCAAAAATTGTTATACATGTATTTATGACTATAAATTATCGGCAACATGATTAAAAGATATTCCACTGCATACTCACATATAATTACAGTTTGAACAGACACCTTGTAGTCAGAAACACATACTATATAAATGTCTGCATGCAAGCAACTACAAACAGGAAGTCACAGTTTGACATTTCCTGTCCTAAGTCTTTTTAGTTCACAGACGGAATTTTCCATAGGCAACTGACCATACATTGCCTATTGTCAAGGCAACATTACATAGCATCGCGTGTGGTACAAACTGATCTATCTTGCTGAAAACTCAAGCACAGTGCAGTTCGATTGTTATCAGATATTAGGTCTTTGTGTGCCTTCATTAAAACTACAGCTTCAGCAAAAGAGCATTAGATATACAATACATTTAATTTGACTGCTGTCCTTTTGACACCAAAATGAAATAATACAAATAATACAAAATTTTCATAACCTTTCTATCATTTCCACTCATTTAACAGGAGCCATTAAAGTGTGATCTAAATGCTTCTTGTTTAAGGTTGCTTAGATTAGATGGCCATTTCAGTGTAATTCATGGGTCAGTAAACTGTAAGCTTCAGGTGATTTTTCTCAAGACATCGTTTGTCATAAAAAGGTGAGATCTGAAACATGTCAGACGGTTAAGCAACAGTGCTCAGGCTCGAAGATTTTTTTCCACTCTGACAGGATGAGCACATGTTTACCTCTTTCTCTGGGCTACTTTTTCAAAGGCTTAATTTTCCATTAGTCATTGTTATCAGTTTGCCTTTTTTTAATCTTTGCTTTCCACTCCATCTATTCACACAAGCTGAAATGTAGATAATGTAAATTGTTTAGTTAAACAGTAAAGCGATTGTTCTTAAAAACACTGTAGTCTTAGATTTTAGGTGCATTTTGTATATATTTAAAATACTTTAATAATTATAAGATGAATTTATGTATGATTCAGCAAAGTATCGAGTACTACTACAAACTAATAGATGGCTAATAAATATATTTCTTAAAAATAATGGCTTCTTTGAGAATGTTTATTTATTTTTTATTTTTTTATCTTTTACACAATACTCAATACTAATTCTTATTTACTTCACCAATTTACATATTAGTTTATAAACAGCTGAAACAGCTTAAACAGCTTCATTTTGTGTGTTAAATATTATATTTGTTTACTTAACCTTCATGGACTTAATTGCACCAGCTTTCTCAACTTTGGTGTCACAATAGAAGCGCCTTCAGCGCTCCGCTTGATAATGTTAATAGATAGATACTACTTACTTTATATAAAGTTAGATAGATGTTCCAACACAGATACAGTTCGTGTCACAAGGCATATGTCAGGACTGAAGTAACACAGCTCACATTTCTGTAGCAGTATTGGTTTAGTAATTACAAATGCCAAAAAGCTGGCATGTCAGAAAGCCCTGTGCCAGTTAATAAAAGCCAAAATATATTTTTCGGGCAGTTTGGGTGATTATGTTGTCTGTGATTCAAGCACCAAAATTGGCATTAAAATAATAACATTAACAAATTCTGCTAGCCTAAAAACAAGCTGACTGATTATTTTACCTAATTGCTCAGTAATCATATCGTTGCCCATTATTTTACTAAACATACTGAACATTGAAGAGAACAGTGGGAGATATATTTTGGTAAGTTGTATTACGGGAAAATGGCCATGAATTTCGTTTCTGTGGAATGCAGCTACAGCGTTAATGTAAAGAAACATGTGGTTTAACATGGGAGCCATTCCACACTATGAAAAAACAAAGCTATTGTACAGGCACATTTCTGGTTCCCAAAGTACAAACAATGTAAATTGACCTTCAAACGTACAACAGCTATCCTTAATTATGTACCTTATGTGTTTTGTTGTTCCCAGGTTACAAAGGCCACAAAAGACATACGCTGAATGGTATCAACCCAAAGACATTGACAGATATGGTTGTATGTAGAGCTTGTCCGTAGAGTTAATGCTTTACTTCTAAACACCGGATCATCTCAGAAAAAAAGCACCAAAGCATACATTTCTTTCCTTATAGTACTGTATCCTCAAGCATACACCTATTGGACCATTATCATGTAGCTTTTACCTAGCCAGGTGCATGTAACCACTTATGTACTTTAAATTATATTTATATAAGTTATAACATAATTATTGTTTCTATGTGAAAAATATAAAAGATGTACCTTTGATAATACCAGCCCAGTGAAAAGGAAAGCTAGACTTTCTAAGTGTGGATTTGTTTTTTCGCCTTGCTAGCCCGGCTATGCAGTATACGGTAACATTATTGCTGTTTAAATGCTGCTCGTCATTTTCTCTTCGTATGATTACTGTATGTCTGGGAAATTTCAGCTAATTTAATACAGACAGCATGATAGAAGTCTATAGCAAATAAGAAAGTCTTTTCCGAGAACTTACAAACACGCAGACGGTGAATGAATGTATTGTGTGCAGAATCAAATCAAAGAAATTACACCGTTACTAACAACACTAGTTCTTTTTCAGTTTAATTCTTTAGATTTTATTTGTATCTCATTATTATATTCACATTATTCTATTGTATGTAATAACATTCCTGTTTAATCATTGTTATGCATTTTTGCATATGGTTTATTGTGTAACATTAATGACATCTAGTTTATTTCATATATGTGCTTATTTCTCTGATTATTTCCACTGGGATGGTAATTGGACATTGCGTATATGTCAACATGTGCTCTATTGAGTTTGCAATTTGTGTTATTGTTTTTTACACTGTTCATAGAATATTTGAAATTTGTAATTTACATTCATGTTTTAAACTGCAAATGGAGGTTTCCCTGTTAGCATAATAAAGGGCTTTGACTTGCAGTACTCATTCACAAAGACCATTAGTATTCAGAACAGTTCAGCCACTTGGCCGTCTCTTAGTGCTGAAGACAAAAATATGCAAGTTATCTTTCATGTAGGCAGACTGGAACTAGGAATTGGAACTAAAATAGCAAATAAACAAAAACTAAACCATTTCAGCCACTGTGCGGAAATAATAATTTGTACGTCCGACTTCCACAGGATTCATATAAATTTCAAATGTGAAATAGCTAGTAGTTTACATATCTATCTGTAAAAATCTGTTCTTGTCTGTCTTTAAAAGAACTGTGGTTATTCATTATATCAGCATTTGTGATTAATTATACATCATCAAATTCCTCTTGAATATACTTTTCTGTATCTAAAGGTTAAAAATATTTTTTTAAGTAAAACATGTCTTTGCAAATTAAATACCTTACCTGTAGTTTGACTTTTCCTCAAACATCTTCTCTTTGCCCTCCTTGAACAGCAGTATGGCCCTGTCTGTCTTATCCAGTAAGTGTTGGACATGGATCCTCAGGTACTCCCCCTCATCCCCTCGTGGCATGGCTGAGACTGAGCATCTATAAGGAGTCCATATATCCATCACGATATTTACAGTCTCCCTTACCAGCTCAGGGAGGTAAGGCGGGCTATTCTTTAGACATAGTCGTGGATCAGTGCAAAGCCTATGCAGTTTTTGTAGTCTTTTTTGAACCTTGTCCATGAGTTTATGATCTGCGCTTGTTAGCTGCTGAGACTCAGAGCTAGATGAATCAGTCTCAAAGCTTCGGACAAATCCCATCAGACTTCCAGCCATCGCCAAAAGAAATGTGAAGTGTTGTCTTTCTCTATGCTGTGGTTGGGAGAGTAGATTTACAAATGAAGATGCACATGGAGCAAAAGCCAGCCCCCATCTGGTCAGGATTCAGAATGAGTCTAGAGCTACAATGATGTCTATGCTTCAAGATATCAATTACTTCCGTTACACAGCAGGTTCAACACTGCTGTCTGTCAATAAGTGCCTATTATATAACAAAAGAAATGCAGATATCGAGCAGCCCACCACAAGTCTCTTGCCCTACCTTTTAGCCACTTCCCTTTTATGTAACCTTTTTATGTTCATATTTTGTCAATAACAGTAAAAATACAAATGTAATATTTTACAAAATGCACAATAAGAGAATTATTGACTTGTTTCACTGATAAATTTTTTGCAAAACTTTTGATAATGTTGCATAATATATCTCCATGCAGCTTATAACCTGGCAAGTCCGTGCAGATGTCATTCTTGGGTTGGAGGAACGCTGACAAGCAAATAAGAAATGCTAAATATCCTTGAAAGTTCTCAAAATAGTTTGAATGAAGCATCTTATATATCTATGTCAAGTCAAGCATCCTTCTTCTTTTAAATACGATGAAGACAATGTGCATTTCTACATAGAAATAAAAGTGTGTCAGTTGCTCTCTACAGTATATTGTCCTTCACACACTTTACTGTTACTCTCATATTTTACTCACAGTTTTGCTCTTTATATTTGGCATCCATGAGTTGGTTTCATTTTCCATGCACTGATTCTGTCTTCAAATGGGCTGGCAAAAAAGTTTCCTTGTATGTCTGCACGGGAGCTCATTCACATGTAGACCTCTCACTCCCTGTTTCTCACTATGTCTCTGACACACACACACGCACACACACACACACAGGCTTGTACTGCGCACACACACTCTCTCACTCACTCACTGACTCTGCCTTTCCCCACACACTTTGATCAGTTTCCGGGTAGAAAGCAGCCTGACAAACAGGTTGGTTTACTTAAAGCCTCAAGTGGGCAGAGTCTACAGGGAGTGTACACTCATAAGTTAGAGAGAGAGAGAGAGAGAGAGAGAGAGAGAGAGAGAGAGAGAGAGAGAGAGAGAGAGAGAGAGAGAGAGAGAGAGAGCTTTTGTTTAGCCTCTAAACCCTCAAAAGATTTATGTTAACCACATACAACTGAACATTTGTAGCTGTCATAAAATATTTCTTTACTATCTGTGATTATAGCTCTTTGATATATAGTCAAACTGGAATAAATATTTGTAAATCAATAATTACTTAATTAAAATTTAGTTATGTTTAGTTTAGTATTTTTGGCTGAAATGTGTTGTGACAGAAACTTTGGAAATTCAAATAAAAGGAAACTACATGTACTTGCTGATGGTGACCTCTTCAAAAAGCTCCAGAATCTGGGGCTGAATTCTTGTCATTGGATTCTGGACTTTCTGACAGAATGCCTTCAAGTAATCAAAATGTCAAACCACACCTCTTCTATTCTCACCCTAAGCACTGAAGACCCCCAGGGCTACATCCTCAGTCCCCTGCTGTACTCCCTCTAAGAGCACAGCTCTAACAAGTTTGGGGAAGTTTGCCAAAAACACAGTGGTGATAGGTCTCATCATGTTCTCTTTGACCCAGTCTGACAAAACAAAAAAAGGAGTTTAATCAGTTAGTTGTTATCTCCCCCTAGAGGACATTGTTTAATTTGTACAGCATGTATAGTAGGTACAAAATATAGACGAACAACATAGTTTAAGAAGCAGGCAGATGTTTATTGCATTAAACCTTGTTAGTTCTATATGTCAGATTTTAGGTGGCTGAATTTAGCATGCTACATTACTCATTCTGTGAAAAGGCTGTCTTTTATATATTCACAACAATCAGCAACAGGACTTAAATAAATAACACATTTTTAATACATTTTGATTTTTGAATGTTTTGCTTTCCTTAAAATCTGACACATCTATATGCTCATAAATGATTTATTGACAGATTTGATGATTCGGATGTAAATGCTCCATAAGAAACACATTTGGTTAAATAAAAGGTTTATGTCATTTGTGGTTGACACAACCAAAACATTAATATTGTTTGTCTCCATTCTCTTCACAAGTACATTTAAAATAAGTGCAGCATGTCAATTCAATATTCAGTTTAAATCATGGCACTGCACTGATTAATGGAGACTGGCAGCCTAGATGGGATACCAGTCCATTGTAGGGCACCATGCACACACTCATTCACACCTAGGGATAGTTTAACCAAACCACCTACTGATGTGTCGGAAGGAAATCAGAGATTTTGGAGGACACAAAACTCTGCACAGACAGTATATCAGGTTCAGTATAAAACTGGGGACTCAGGAGTTGTGAGGTGGCAATCCTAACCCCCTGAGCCATGACGCTCCCCAAAGTATGTTTTTTTTTTTTGACAGTTTAAAAAAATAATGCTGGAATAAAAAAAAGTATAATAATTTAAAAGCAATTTAGATATGTAGCTGTAGTTTTCTGAGCCTTGGAGATCCATCAAGAGCAGTGAGAACCACATGGATATCTTCTTATACATATGTACACAGATACCAAGAGCACACGATATGGCAAATGAATCAGTATTTATACACAGCTGTCATGGTTACCTTTCCCTTGGGTCTCTTCTGATAAGTCCTTGTCAGGTCAATGTTCATTCAGGGGTTCCTAGAGCCACAGATGCATGTGTAGGATTCAATTTCAGCTCAAAATGTAAGCCACATTATCATCTGGCTCTGACATGTTAAGTCAAGTAAAGTCAAGTCACTTTTATTGTCACATCACCACAACACATGTGCCATGGTGAGTGCAATTCTTGGGAGCATGCTCCAGAAATTGCAGAACAATTTACATACAGTAATTAAAAAGAAATTAAGAACAGTTTATATACGGGTGAAAATGTGCAAAATGCTCAATACCAGGTGAAATGTGCAAATGTGAAAAGGATGCAATGTGCTCATACATAGTCAGTACACACAGTGTACTATTAGACATATTTACAATACACTACACATTATATGCAATATGTACTTTATGTATATATATATGTATAAGTATAAATATAAGTATTATATATGTAATATGTTAATGTGCAACAGACTGTACAGATACAGAAATGTCCAGTGATAGATTATTGTCAGATAGATTATTATATTAAATTAAATGCAGTGTGTATGTACTGTATAGCCCAGTGTGTATAAATGCAGTATAAATACAGTGTGTTTGTATAGTCCAGTGTTGAATTGTTGAAGTTAGAGTGTTGCGGAAGTATGCTGTAGGCTGTGATAGTTATGGCTGTTAATTAGTCTGATAGCCTGAGGGAAAAAGCTATCCCTCAGTCAACTGGTGCGGGATCGGATGCTGCGGAGACGTCTTCCTGAGGGGAGCAGAGAGAGCAGTCTGTGAGACGGGTGGCTGGAGTCATTGGTGATCCTCCGAGCTTTTCTTATACACCGCCTTGCGTAGATATCCTGGAGGGAGGAAAGCTCACCTCCAACAATGTGGCTGGCAGTTCTCACGACCCTTTCCAGGGCTTTACGATTGCCAGCGGTGCTGTTTCCAAACCAGGCAGTGATGCAGCCCGTGAGGATGCTGGGGCTCATTCCAAACTTCCTCAGCCATCTCAGGAAGAAGAGGCGTTCTTCAGCACTGCATCGGTGTGTATGGACCAGGTGAGATCCTCACTGATGTTAACACCCAGAAACTTGAAGCTTCTCACCCGTTCCACAGGTGTCTTGTCGATGGTGATGGGTCTGTTTTCTCTGCTCTGTCTCCTGAAATCCACCACCAGCTCCTTGGTCGTGTCAATGTTGAGTGAGAGGTGGTTCTCCTGGCACCATTTAGTCAGGGTGCTCACCTCTTCTCTGTAGGCCGTCTCATCATTGTCGGTGATCAGGCCTATCACCGGTGTATCGTCAGCGAATGTGACGATGACGTTGGAGCTGTGTGTGGCTGTACAGTCATGTGTGTACAGGGAGTACTGAAGTGGGCTGAGGACACAGCCCTGAGGAGCACCAGTGTTGTGGATCATCCGGGATGAAGTATTGCTGCCCATTATAGGACTAACTGGAAATGTATTGATTGTTCTGCTTACACAACTGGCAAATGGTACTGTTGACCTTGTTGAACCTAGAGCAGGGGTGTCAAACATTTGGCCCGCTTTGTAATTATATTTGCCCCACGAGGTCACATCAAATGTGCATTACAGCTGGCTAGCCGCATGCTCCGCTAATACTACAAATCCCAGAATGCCTTTCCACTGTATTGACGCGTAGTCACGAACAGCAAGCGCCCCTCATTCTCTGTTTACAGTCGTTAACAACCATGTTACAGTCACATCGGGCAAGTTAATTCCACCCTCCACAAAAATGGCCAAACGTAAAGCAGAAGCTCCAGAAGCTGGAGGAGATGAAAAAAGTCTGGTTTCCCGGCAGACTATGTTCATGAAAGCAAAATCAAAAAGTGAAGCTGTTGTAAAGGCTGCAAAGCTTTATTGTGGCAGCAGAGATTGAGATTGCAAAATCTGCCCGGCCCTTTAATGAGGGAGAGTTTGTCAACATGTGTTTGCGAAATGACCACTGATATGTCTTTTATTTCAAATTTAATTCCTTATGTGTTTGTAATATCAAGCTCTGGTTGTTCCAAATCCTGTGTTTAAGCAAAACTAAAGTTTGTTTCCATATGAAAAAGATTGAACATTACATATCAGTTGCAGTTAATTTTTCAATAAATATTTAGTTTGGCCCATGACTTTATCTCAGTTTTATATTTTGGCCACTGTGAATTTCAGTTTGACACCCCTGTTAGAAAGGAAGTGCACATTAATACCCACATCTCTGCAGCACAAACTTCCTGGAGTGGCATTTCCAAGGCTGTCAAGTGTCACGCATTGAGAGTGACAGTCACGCATTTCGGTCTTTTGTCACGCTCTCGGACACATCGTATTTCTCACGCAGAAAAAAGCTTTTTGACTATTTATCATATATTTAATATGCCGCAGCGCCCAAAATGTATCAGTCCGCACCGCTGTCTCTACACTGAAAACCATAATAAGTTCAATGAACTCACCCTATTGAGTAAACTCGTTCCCTCACTTGAATTGTGGATTTTCCAAAACTTGTTTATTTAAGTTCACTTAACTTGGTGCTCATGTAGACTGTACTTAAATTGTTAAGTTCATCTAACTTGGTGTTTTATAATTTGCACTTAAACTATTAAGTTCACTTACTTACATATTTAAGTCAACTTAAAAATTAAACTGAAATTGCAAATGATTATAAATTGAATTGACAAACATAATTGTTCGTTTGACTGTTAACGCTTTATTCAGTTCAAAAAACACATTAAACATCACACTGAAGGTATTTATTGTGCAAAATTGTTTAAACATTAAAACATTTAAATTTCAATAAATGAAACAGAACTGGTCACAGCCACACTGTACAAAATTGTACAAATAAATGATATAAATTACGGCATCTTGTCCATTACCACTTGACCTTCAAGTATTATGCAAATCGAGGAATTCAAATGCAAGGAGTTGGGGGGCTGAAGATCGGTGTGCTCGAATAAGATCCCCACTGGCACATCAAAGATCCAATTGCGATGATCAGACACCTAGTGAAGACACAAGAATAAATCTATATTGTGATCATGCATTTATTGTAGAACATCAATGCATATTTAACAGAATTCACACCATGCACATTACTAAACACATCACTTTTATTGACATTGTTACACATACTACCACATTAGCCACACAAAAGCACAAAGCAAACTTTGAAGCTACTAATGGAGATGAATGAGGTGCCCTTGAGCAAGGCACCGAACCCCCCAACTGCTCCCCGGGCGCCGCAGCATAAATGGCTGCCCACTGCTCCGGGTGTGTGTTCACGGTGTGTGTGTGTGTTCACTGCTGTGTGTGTGCACTTTGGATGGGTCAAAATGCAGAGAACGAATTCTGAGTATGGTTCACCGTACTTAGCCGTATGTCACGTCACTTTCACGTACAAAGACAATTGTTGTGTAGGCATGGAAAGGGTACAGTTTTTGTATGACCACCATGTTTCAAACGGTAATGTTTGATAAGTCCCCCTCTTTTTTCAGAGTTAAAAATGCAATACTTACATTTCCACATGTTCTTGTTTCACCAGCAATATAAAAACAATTGAAAATATAAATAAAATTGACAGTCATTGACAAAACATCATAAAGAAAATTATATTTTATTATAATTAATAATATTCAAAATTAATGTCATTAATAAAACCAGCCTAAACCAGCAGATACGGATAGGTTAGCTAGACAATTAATTATTGATGATAAATGTGAATATGGACTGCTGAAGAACATTTTTTTTCTTCCTAAAAACACACGATTAACTAATGTATAAAGAATTTACATCTTATAAGTCATGGCGAACGACGAGAAGATTAATTCAAGAACTTTCCGGCATCAGCAACAGGCATTTAGGACCGCCTATAGGATTATTCTACCAATCACTGCATTAGTTCTCTTTTTGCCAGGCAGAACTCCTTAAATAACCAATCACCATCAAGGGAGACCAGAGTGACTATTTTTATGACTCAGGATTTTGAGTTCATAACAGTCTAAATTTTAAGTTGAAGTATTTTGTGGCTAAGTAAGTAAATCTAACTTATATCTTAGAGTTATGGTTAGAAAATACAAAATTTCAAGTAGTGTTAACGCAAGATTACTTGATTATTTAAGTAATGACAGAATTAGGGTTTACAGTGTATGGAACTGGGCAGGAATCAAGCGCGTCTGTTTTTAGTCGAGCCTGACAATTATTAGCCAATCAAAAAAAGAGGTTACACAATAGCCAATCAGAAAATGGGTAAAATCTGGGTAAGATTTAACGCAACAAAAAATCAAAAAAAAAAAAAAAAAAAAAAACATTAGAGAGGGTTTGAACAAAACCTCAACACGAAACATCTTGTCTCTGGACGGCACATTGTCCTCAATCATGACCCTAAAAATGGCTGGGATTGAGCCGAACAGTTTTAAATGGGAGCAACATAACAAATCATAAAGGAGTCCAAAAATGCAACAAACACTTACAATAAACAACACCTCTCTCTCTCTCTCTCTCTCTCTCTCTCTCTCTCTCTCTCTCTCTCTCTCTCTCTCTCTCTCTCTCTCTCACTCACACACACACACACACACACACACACACACACACACTAATTAATACATGGAAACTAAAATACTTTGTATTTGGGTAAATTGCGGTCAGCGATCTTTTATTTTATTTTTTTATGGGGGGGGGGGTCACGCTTGCCTGTCAAGCGTGACAGAGGCCATTCTCATAGCATGGCAATTAATCGTAGGGCTAGGCGTCTACTGCCTATAGGCCATGGTAATAAAGTTCAACATATGTATGCCATGATTAAGTTTGGATTGTTGTGTCGCTAGAACACAGATTAATGTCATTCCTAAAATGATTGCTAGGTTCAAAATGAAGCTTTGATTGATTGGCATGGCTACCCAGTTCCCCACCAGACCACCAGAGGGAAACACTAATACACCTTTTTTTGAACTTCTTCTTCTTTTTTTTTCTTTTTTTTTTTTTTTTTTTTTTTAGTGTTTTCCATTTCCTCTGCATGATCACACTTATCTGTAGTGTTTGCTCCTTAGTTGCCTTAAGTTTCGGTTTTTTCAGTTTTTTTGTTTGTTTTTGTTTGGTTTTGTCTTGTAACCCTTTGTTACTCTATGTTTGTTGTTTTGCTATGTTTGTGTTTTATAGCCCTGTCTATTGTTTGTTACGTCTGTTCATGTTCACGTTTTACAAGGTTATTTAACATTCTTCACTTGCAGTGACCCTGTGATGAATCAGATAAAAAATAGGAAGAAATGATTTTCCTTTTTTATTATTATTTGTCTGATTCATCACAATGACATTGTCACGTGATCCTCTGAGTTGTTACACTTCTGAAAGGACATCAAGTGATTGATGTTTCAGCCACTAGAGCAGTGATTTATAGCTGGACATGTCACCATTTCTGTTGCAGTTACATGAACAAGAGGAACCAAGCAAACTTACTAAATGTAATTCACTTACTTTAGCATTTATTTGGTTTGCATTTTCTTTCATGTATTTTGGATCTGTTTCTCTGCTTCTGGTATTTTCTCATCGTTTTGGTTTTTCTCTTTTGGTAGATTAGTTATTAAATTTAGTATCAACAGTTTCAATTATTTTCATACCACTAGGGGGCCCTATGCCACTGCCTGATGAATAGAATATTGGGACATTGATAAGTCTTGGTTTTAGTTTGTATGTGTTTTGTTTTTTTAATATTTATATTATTAATTATTTATATATTTTAATTTCTATAAGCACCTTATTAATAGCTTATAGAAAGAGACATTAGATAATCAAAGTCATTATAGTGCAAAGTGTTGTAAACCCCTTAATATAACTGACTACCTGGTATATCTCTTTACATACATGCAGCCCATATTATATATTATATATATATGCATTGTTTTGTATTTTCTACTGTCCCTTTTCCCTGTATCAAGTTTTTTTAAGTATAGTTTAAAGATTAACCAATTTGTCACCAATTTGCATCAACAGCTAAGTTTGAATATTGTATTTTGCACTAGCAGCTATCACAGAGACAGCAAATGTGTGTAAAACAGAACCATGCTTTCTTAATTGAATATGCAGTAGATTACAGATGGTTTGTTTTAATCGAATGTTTGGTACACAAAACCTTTAATTACCAGGAGCGATGTTACAATCGTCTTTTTATTTGATGTATTTATGAGTATTGTATGTGTATTGTTATGGATTATCTGCTGTCTAATACAGAATTTTAATCTGAACTTTAAAAGAAGATGAGTAAAAAAAAACATGTATAGAATTAGGATTTTGTTGGACCTTGCCTGCATTTTTACTTCTCCTGTCCATAGGAAACTACCTACTTCTCTGAAATTATTCCTGCCAGTGTCTGAGAAGCTTTTCAGTTCTGTTTGCAGCCTGGATTCCCATGAGTGTTGGTTTCTCAGTGGTATGCTATCATGACACAGAGATGATATTACAGGTCACAAACTGCCAAGCTACACCTCTGTGGTGTTTTAGGGACTTTAGGGCTCATTAAGCCTTTCTGTTTGACAGTCTACTCGCCCATAGGGTTCAGGAAAGTCCCAAATGCAATCTCACTTTACTTTTAGTGAAGACAGAAGGGAAATTGATGGATCGACAAAGACCAAAGGTTGGTGCGTTGGCATGGACAAAACATTTTTATAGTGAATGATCACTCTTCTGGTTACATTTCTTTACAAAAACTTGAATGCAACGAAAACAGCTTTCTTAGAAAGAAAAACACTGTCAGGTGTGCTCACCTACAGATTTGTTCACCTACAGATGTGTTCAATTACAGATGTGTTCACCTTCAGAGTGAATTAGCGTCGTTCGTCATCTTAACCATTAATGAGAACATGTATTCTACAAAAACCGAATTGTCATTTTTAACCCAAATACAAGACAACATTATGACCAGCTGAGGTCCATACAGGAAGATGTTTAGAGCAGGTTTCCCGATAAGAGACGGAAGAGGGAGATCCCCATGGGCTGCCCACTTCCTTCTGCGGCAATAGTGCAAATGGTGAATCCATGCTATATCGAGAACAGCCCTGCCATTCAGTCATGCGTTTCTTTTCAAAGTTAGTGGGAATAGTCTTTACATAAACAACGCTGATAGCAGTTAAAATACACAAAACAAGCTTATTGTTTTACCGGCAGCAACGGCAATAAACTAATTTTACGACTCAGTAGAATAGACTAAAAGTTCTCGGATTGAGGACAATTAGTCTACACTACCATGTATATGACCATACTGTCTTGTTGTGCCTTGACATGTCTAGAAGAGATAAGTAAGAGTCCTAGTGTACGGCTAATAAAATAAGTAGTTTCGCTTTGAAAGGGAAAAGCCCGATTCTGCGCGCGTGTGTCTGTGTGCGTGTGTGTGTGTGTGTGTGTGTGTGTGTGTGAGAGAGAGAGAGAGAGAGAGAGAGCGTCAGAGACTGCATAACATCAGATTAATTCAATCCGCGACAGAGCGCAGTGTACTCAACCCTTGAGGATAGCAGAATCGTGGTGCGCGTTATTACGCACAATTGCCATTCTATAGTAATCCAATTACAGAGTGTATTTAATGAGAATGAAGCAATGTTTTAGCAACAATAGTTACACGAGTCGCTCGTTTTTGTAATATGTTTGTTTGTTTTTTTTTAAACAACCTGTTGTGTGCTTGTCTGTTGTCATTAGTGCCCGTCTTTAACCTATTAGAATCAGACTCTACAGAGCGAATTGTTTTGATCGGCGTTTTTAATGCATTGCGCTTTATGCACATTTAAGATGTCACCGGGCTGAATAAAAAAAGTAAAGATCGTCTTTAAGGCAGGGCTCGTCTTCATTCACGATATATGACCATGACCATGAGCGGTGTTCACACTGAAACATCAGCTCCGCTAGACCTAAGGACCACAACCAGAGACATCACAGATCGGACTACAAGACAAACCGAAACGCAAGATGTAGTAGATCGGTCAGCAAAGATCGAGGAGGTGGAGTGCAGTTCCAAAGGATCTCCTTCCCTTTCCCCTGCGATAAAACTGGGCAGCAAAGAATGCAAGGATAATCATGATCAAGCTATTGCACTATCCAAGGTGAAGAGTGAAAGGTTGACTGACATTGATGGCAAGTCTCCGGAGATCTCTACCTCAAAACTTCCGATAAGAAAACGTCCTGTCCGTCCGGACCACACACCTGTGGACAGAACAGAAAGCACTGTTGGAGAGCGACCGGCAAAGATTTTAAAGACAGACTCAAGTCCTAGTCTTGTCAAAGTGCCCAAGTGCAGTAGCGTCCGCAATGGACTGAGCGCGGAGACGAAGCAGTGTTTTCCGAGTCCGCTTCCCGGAGGCGCACAGAATGACATACAGCTTGCGCCCACACCTCAGACATGTAAGTCAGCCTTTTTATAGTATCTATTTATTTGCTGCATTTGTTGATAGAATCGTGAAAATGGCCTTTTTTTTCTTCAAAGGCAGTTATGACGATGTTTGATTGAGATCTAAACGCAAACGATTTTCGGGATGCAGGAAAACTCTTATAGCCTATGCATGCAGTATACTGTACATGATGATGGACAACACACATATATACATTAGTACAATGTGCATGCGTGTCATGATATTATTTCTTAGCACTGTGATGTACTTTGTAGTACGCGTGTTGGTAATTAGTGGTTATAATGTGTGGTTATTATTGGTTATAATGTAGGTTTATGTTGAGAGAGAGAGAGAGAGAGAGAGAGAGAGAGAGAGAGAGAGAGAGAGAGAGAGAGAGTTTCGCAAAACGAAGGTTGCGCAGTCATGGTCAGTCCAATAAGTATATGCTGTCATTGTGAAACTTTTCTGTAAACCAGGAGGAGGTTTTCAGAACATCAGAACATGTCAGTGGGTCAGCAGCTGATTGTGAGTGAGATCCCAGCTGTTTCTGGAGAAACAGCCCTGTCAGCGTTTTAGATTAGTCTACAGTGTTTTAATCTGCTAGACAGTCACCAGGTTCAGACTGCTATACAGAGCATACTTGTTATATCATATATATACTCTGTCCAGTTGCAATGTTTGAACAAGAGTTGTTATTATAAATGTTGTTTATGAAGCTAATAAAAAGTTTCTCTATAGAAATTTAAAGTACATGAAGCCATATTATGTAACCTATGTAAAGGCTCTTTTGCTTATTCATCATTATAGACTATGCGTATCCATCTCCCCTGTTTACAAGTATATTTTCTCCGCTTCACCCACCTGAGGATACTGATCGCCTGCAGCATGAGGTAGACTTTGCAACACACCAGGATGAAGATGGGGACACGTAAGTGTTATATTCTTTAGTACTATATATGTGTATGTGTGGGTGAGTGTGTATATAAGTGTATAGGGATAAAATATAATAGAATATGTTTTGAATGACTCAAAAACATGCCACATGGGTGTAAACCTTCCATGTTCTTTTACAAAAAAGTTTGTACGTACTTGTGGATACCATCTATGAATAAAGTACAGCTTGATGTATTGGCTGACTGCCACTGTAAAATAAAAATGTTTTCTTCAATTTGTTCAACTGTCACTTTTCAACCTCTAGCTAGCATTTATCTGTCACATGACAGCTACCAACTAAGGACAGAAAGGGTATTCACATACATCCTCTGGAACAGGTGATGCAAGCTGCAGTATCTTTTTGAAGTGCTGCTCATGCTGCATCACAGGGCAATGTAAAAAAAAAAAAAAAAAACAGAGGAAAGCGCTATCTGCCCTCTTCCACATAAATAAGCTCACAGACACCCTTGACTGGTTTGCTTCTTAGACTCCTGGCACAGACATTTGTTAGGATTTAATGTAGTGGAAGACCTATGAAATAAGTCATCAGTGTTATTACTTTCATTTGAGAAGATATAAAGCCATTATAGACAATTATTGCCTAACTTTGCTTGAAATCAATCATATTTCATACAATTCCAATGAAAATAATTGATTTTCCAGCTTAGACTATTGACTACAAGTTTAGTCAATAGTCAAGAATTTAGTTTCATGTTAACCTTTTTGTTGGCTTGTGTCACTGAACCTATAGTTTAAAGCAATTGTATTATCTGCTGTTTCTTTAAAAAAAAAATTAACAGTTAGACATTTATAATGATCTTTTTTAGAATTGTTGTGGTTTTGAAAGGGTATCAGTGTATCTCTGCCCACCACATTCTTAAGTCACTTTAATTACTGTAGGGAGGATATTGAGTTACTCCTTTCTCCTGTGATTTATCAAATACATTCTCTTTGGCATTGATGCAGTTGGGGAAAATAAGTGGATAAGGTTAAAAGTTTAGAGGCATTTACATTAGACTCAGTGGTGCTGTATTACTGTAGATAAACAATGACCTGTATTTTACTTGGTCTCTTTCTTTGCATGAAACGCAGAATAGAATGTGTGAGGTTTAAAGGATAAGGTGACCATGTGTATCTACTGTAGCATGAGAAAGCCTACAAATCATTTCTAAAACTAACTCTATACAATATGAGTATATTGTAACCTCAGAACTTCCACAACAATCTGCAAAATGCTGTAAATGTGTGCATAAACAGCTGAGGATACCATGCTGCAGATGAATACATCAAATGCTCGGTCATGCATGGACAAACACACCCTTACTGTAAGACCTAAACAACCACCCACAAGGTGCCAGCTATGAAAATGTCACTCTCAGCTCATGTGAGTGAAACTTGGCTTTCCAAAAATGACACCTGCTTAATTGTCACTCAAGTTTAGTCAACATGTGTCAAAAACTTCTCATATAAGTAAGCAAATCAGATCAAATGAGTGTACAACCTCGAAAGGAGAGTTGAGTGAGAACGGCAGAGTTAGTCTATAGAAAGTTGTTGTCTGCTTAGATTACCAGTTCATTGTAAGTTGTATTGTTTTTGTTGCACAACATTTATTTTGATCTGTTTTTGCTCTTTTCACTCTTAAGTGTACCCTACCATCAAATGCTAATGAATTAAGCTGGTAAATTGTGGTTTCTGGTATAACACAATTTCCTGGCTTGTATCATGTTGTTACATCAGTAGCAGTTGAGCACACAGATCAACATGAAGTAGAGACACACACATGCTTACATACACATGCTCGCACACACACACACACACACACAAAACCCTTCTCTGTAATCTGCTGCTCTTCTTACGTTCTAAGGTTCTTACGTCAATGGGTGTTTCATCCTCTCACCTTGTTTTTTTCTCAGCGCTTTATAGACCCTCATTTTCGGGAAAGCCAATGTAAGCGCGAGTCTGCGGTTTACTCAGGTGTCTTTTCTCTCTCTCTCTCTCTCTCTCTCTCTCTCTCTCTCTCTCTCTCTCTCTCTCTCTCTCTCTCTCTCGCTTCTCTTTTTTTTAAAATCCTTTTTAAATGAATGGGCTCAAAAACCCAAACATCCGCTCCCCACTTCCGCTTTCACTTGTTTCTGCCCCATATCTCACTTACTCTCTCTCTATCTATCTAACTCTCTCTCTCTTTCTTTCTTCTTTTTACAGTTTCTTTGTCCCTTTAATCTTCTATGCTATTCTATTCTAAAAGATTCTCTCAAGCAATTATAACACTACTACTACTACTACTACTACTACTACTACTACTACTACTACTACTACTACTACTAATAATAATAATAATAATAATAATAATAATAATAATAATAATAATAATAATTTTTCAGATGTATCCAGAATGTGATAAAAAGTAGTGTTTTACAGAACATTGACCTTTTCCACCAAAGCCTTAATAGCAGAAGAGATTATGGATACAAGTCATTTCCTACGTAATGATAATAATTAGAATTATCTTGTCTCACAACACTGCTTCCTCTATTGTCTTTTATGTAGCCACCTCTGCTCCACCACACATGCCTAAGTACGTGTTGAGTGTATGGGATGCTGTATGAACCCGAGATTCTTCCGTATTCTAGACAAGATGTTATGGGTTAGTGATTCTATGAAGAGGAGAGAGTCTTAATGTTCAGGTGAACTCATCTTGATGACAACTAGAGATTAAAAAAATCTATCTCTGCTTCCTGCCATTGTATCTTGGAATAGGACATTTCAACAAAACAGGGCATGCTTGATGATGTACCTGATCAACACATCAGATATGTTAGACATCAGTAAGGATAAGGGGTATACTCAGCCCTGTGCTGAATATATATATATATATATATGTGTGTGTGTGTATAGAATTATAATTAGTTAATAAGTAAATTGAAGAAATTATATCAGGGACATCACACATCTGTGTGCCACCCACACATGTGGCAAGCATAAATGGCAAACAGGAAGCAGAAAAGAATTTCAGATTTTTTAATCTAATGTTTCAGCTCTAACTAAAATTCATGAAAAGAAAAGAAAACCTAAGTTTTTGAAGGAAGAAGCTGAAACCAATCCAACAATGACTATATTATTGTTGTGCAGCTAGTTTTTCTGTATTCAGCACCTTTTAGCAGCTACGCTATCATTACCGTGGCTATACAATCTGATATGGAATGATGTGGCTGATATGGTTACATGCACACAAGCCATTGTGTCCTAATATTGTGCTATAACTACACACAACATACAATAAACATGCAGGGTGTTAAAACGGAGGAAACATCGGTTTCTAAAGACCACAGTATAAGGCAAAACACAGAGTAGTTAGGTATCTTGTCATACGTTTCTTTTGTTGTTTACGCACAATACCTCTTATACATTAGAATGTACCTTCTTTTTTTCTGCACTTTGGCTAGACTAAGTACAAATACCACAGCATGCATTCAAGTAAGCCAAAAGAAGCAACTTCATTTACATGCAGCAAGTTGCAACATTCATTGGATGAGCATTAATGTTTGAAGTTGCTGATATATGTTAGATGTGCATGGGTCAGGTAAGTTCCGGCTCAATAAAAGGGAATTTTAGAGTCAGATTGAAGCCAGACATACCTCACTTTAGGTGTATGTTTTAAGAGACGCTTTTTGTTTGTTCTTCTCTGCATACAGGGAGTGACCTTTGCATTACTGTAACTGAAAACTTACCTGGCTTCAAGTTGATACTGATACCAAATAACTTATGATAGAGACATCTAATGAAAGTCTAATGTTTGCAATTGTTATTAATTTTGCCATTATGGCTGGATGCTGCAAAACAAACAAACAAACAAACAAACAAACAAACAAATAAACCAAGACTCTTCTTTGGATGTTGTGGTCTTCCCAGTCCTCTGCACTGTTTCTGAAACCCTTGTCAGCTGTCTGACTGGTTTCTGGTAAACAGTTCGCACATTGCTTGTCTCAGACTTTTTGGGCCATATTCAGCTTCCCTTCTGTCTTTGTTTACCACCACAGCGGACCATGCCACAAGGGATGTGAGGTTTGTGCGTCCCTGGCCTGTACAGGATGCCGCACATACGCAGCACAAGGCTTATCTGGGCTGCGGTCTAACAAACTCTCACTCACTTCCAGGAACCTAGTTTCATCTGTAGAGAACAGAGTCAGAGAGAGCATGAGATTGTGAGAATGGGTGGATCAGCAATGAAGAGTAAAAGCAAAACAGTTCTGTTAAGCATCATGAAACTTTGCCAAACTATAGAACAACAGGTAGCAGTAACTTTTACCTTAACTCCTCAGAACATATTTAAAAAATGCATGAACAATGGGTGGATAAGTTAATACCTAGAACCAATGGTCAAAGTTTAATACTATTTTAGGTCTATATACATGCTATGTTGTTGGTATGTGTTGCTATATCAACTATATTATATTATTTAGACATTACTGTAAAATAATACATATGTTTATGCAGTTCCAAAGTTTTTTAATGATACTTAACCTAAGGTTTAGAATAATTCTATATTATTTAGAGTACTTTATGTGAACTGGAATATACAAGAGATTTGGAGTATGTAAACAATGAAAAACAGACACAAACAATGTGCACAATGAAGATTTCAGTGTTAGCAGTTTTGTTCTACTGGAGCTGTAATATCAATGCTCACTGGTAGCTCAGAAGTCACTACTGGCTACTGGTTGTGAGTTCAGTTAAGCGAGAACTGTCAAGTGGCCCTTGAGCATGGCACTTAATCCTCAGTAGAATAGAACGGGGGGCATAAAAGCCTTTATTATCACCACATATACATTATAGCACAGTGGAATTCTTTTCTTCACATATCCCAACTGAGGAGGTTGGGGTTGGAGTGCAGGGGCAGCTATGATACAGCGCCCCCTGGGCTGTATCATAGCTGATGGGAGGGCTGATGGTTTGGCAGTGCTGGGGCTTGAACCCCAATCCTGGAGGATGACAACCCAGAGCCTTAACCACTTGAGCCACCACTGACACCAATTTATACAATTGCTTGTATAAATTACATAAATTTAAGTTCTGCTAGATAGCATCTGTCTCTGCCAAATGTCAGAAATGTAAATCTATTTCTTTAGATTTGGCTATGGATCGGCTTTGTAATTTTTCTACAAAAACCTTCTTCTTGTTGGCTGAAGAAAGGCGTATGCAAGCAAAGTTTTTATAGGATGTGTCTCAATAAGCTCTCTAGCCCTAACCCTTTGTTGTGAATAAGTATGTCATGTTGCAAGAGTTTGTTCACTGGTAAGGATCCTGGCTCACTACACTTTGGGACACCGATGATGACATGACTTTGTATAGATACTGAATGTTTTTAAATAATGAAACATTTAAAAGTTGTTATAGAGAAGGTCAAACAAATTTACAAACCAATCACATAACTAGTCATCTGAGAGCTACAATAAAGAGCTACTCACATTTGTAAACAAAGATGGCTCACAGTTTGTCTGCCATTTTTGAACTGGGTGTCATGAGAAAATATGACGTGATTTCCAGTAAGTATCAATGCTCCCTAGTTTTTGCATCATGGGACCTATTAGGGAGCAAACATTCCAGGGAACTGGATGGTTTTTACAATTGAAACAGAACTGATTTGAGCCCTGTTTGTTGAACTAGTTAGCTGATAGAGATACACCCCTAGAGGAACGTGGATGCGTGTTAAATGCTGGAACACTTGGATTGAATGAAATGGAGATTATGTAGAAACATGTTACTCTTTACATGTAGCAGGTTGTATCTATTGCAATAATAAACAATGAAAAAAACAAAAGGTTTTCACTTGAATCGTCCTCATACTTAAATCATCACTGGACATCGTCAAATGCAAATAGCAGCTTAATATGATACCTAAATATATCTCAAGCTTCTGGTATGTCTATTTTTCAAATACCTATATTGTGTGAGATAAACAAATGATTCATTCTGCATCATTAGCAATAACTACATGTCTTAAAGAATACAATAAAAATAAATTGGATCATATCTCTAACATAAGTAGACCTTTGATGGAAATGAACAACATGTTCTAGTGATGTGTCAAGCATGGTGAGGTCACTTATGGGAAAGATAATAAGTCGAAAAAAAGCCAACGCCTTTTTCAGCCTCTTCTGCTTTTTAGATTGAGAACCAGGGAACAGAGAATGTGTGACATAGCAGTTTGCAACAGGCTACATCTGTATGTCTGAGTCATGGCTTGCTAAAACAGTCATTCAGTCCAGCTTCCTCTTTCAGTTTGATCCCTGCTATAGATTTTGGATTGAGAACATAGTTGCTGTTTTGGCATAATAAATGGAAGAAAAAATATACTTCAAGATCCTAGATGGTATGGATATGTGTATAGCCTCTGAAGTGATTGGATCACACAGGCTGACTGTCACATTGTAGTATGACCACTGACTGGTCACTGGTTTGTATAATATTAATAACATAAAGCAGATTTTTAACAATTAAGAAAAGCGGAGAAATGTGTTTGCTTGTGTCATTGCTGGAAGCGTTGTGATATTCCCTCTATTGTGAGATTCGGCTATTCTTCCATGTTGAGTATTTGGTGTGGAATGGCCAACATGAAGCAATCATGGCACTGAACTCAGCATTTTCAGGAATGCATGACAGCTCTTCTTATCTTTCTTTGTATTTGCTTCTGTAACGTACAAATATAAAATGAAATATTAATAGCCAGATTTTATCTAATGTGCCCTGATTTGATGCTTTCTCTAAGAACCCTGTAGGGGAATTTTAAAATCTCATGTACTATTTTATGGGCATGTAAAATACGGTGACACCAAAAAAAATTTTTTTAAAAAGTGTATGTAGGTTAATTCCATAACACAACATTCTGCATAAAAATATTCCTTTTTTTAAGTCAGTAAGACTAAAATCACAAAGGTGGGTGTTAACTTACTTTTCAGGTGTTCTGTGAGTGTTATTCAAATGGTCATAGGGAAAGATGCCTGTCACTGAAAGCTCTTATAAATTAACTGTAACAACTATTATTCAAATTACACAGAACAGTGCCATTGTCCCAGATGTCAGGAAATGACCTCAAACCAAAGTAGCTGTTACTGGAAGCCACTTTAGAAAAAAGCACACAGAACAAAAAGTGTGCATCCTTCCATCATTTTCACACAAGAACCTCGTGCTGCTTTGCACATAGAGAGGTGGAGGTTTTTGTGAGATGATAGGAGATAAGGATTTCCCTGCATTTACTGAAGTTGGTTGCATAAGTGATTTATGTTGGTTTATGTTTTTCACAAGCCACGAGTCACAGATTCAGGTGATGGATCACTGTAGTAATCAGTCCATCATTCTCCCAGTTAAACTCACAAAATCCAATATTAAAGGTAACATTTTTGGCTGGGTGTTTCAGCTTCTGTGACTTTTTTAATTGTTTATATTGCTGTAGACCACACATCCGCACCAGGATAAAAAAATATCAGAATTTTTGACCCTTTGGCACCTTTCATTAAACAAAATGGCAATTTATTATACTTAAGGTGAAGGTTAGGATTAGATTTATATGTCGGCATATAATTAATATCCATATTAATATAATATATTTTGTACGCGTGTGTGTGTGTGTGTGTGTGTGTGTGTGTGTGTGTGTGTGTGTGTGTGTGTGTGTGTGTGTGTGTGTGTGTGTGTGTGTGTGTTATTGCAGGGCTCTACACATTGCTGTGGCACAGGAGAAAGAGGCAGTAGTTCTCTGGCTCATCCGCATTTTGTGTCAGGCACGCAGAGACCTGGATTTATATAATAACCTAAGACAGGTAGGAAACATGCACTTTGACACACATACAAAACAATAAACAACATAGTAACACCTACAGATAATGCTGCACCTTGGGAGTGTAGTAGAAACAAGAGGAAGCAAATGATCTTCTGGTAAGTTATCAGTCCCTGACTCAGTGCCACCTTACTTCTGTTTTTAAATGAGCACCATGTATATTGTACACTAGTCTTCCTCTGTCTGGGAACTGCTTTTCCAATTTCCCACATTGCTCTGTAATTACGGCTCACACTCATTGGAGTGTCCCCAAGCTTTCACATTCTCTTCTCTTCTCTTCTCTTCTCTTCTCTTCTCTTCTCTTATCTTATCTTATCTTATCTTATCTTATCTTATCTTATCTTAACTTCTCTTATCTTATCTTATCTTATCTTATCTTATCTTAACTTCTCTTCTCTTCTCTCTCTCTCTCTCTCTCTCTCTCTCTCTCTCTCTCTCTCTCTCTCTCTCTCTCTAGCTCTCTCTCTCTCTCTCTCTAGCTCTCTCTCTCTCATTCCCTCGCTGTCTCTCTCACTCATTAAAGCAGCATTTCCACCATTCTCATCATCTGAGCTCGCCACTTCATGTTTACCTAAACCTCAGAAATCACCATACTTCATGTTGAGGTTTCACTAAGCATACTCACTGCAAGCCAGTTACCAGAAGCTGCGTCTCAGTCGTGTCTGTGGACTGTCAGTATGTCTTGTGTGATATCCTGTCTTCATTCACATCAGTTCCCCAAAACTGAACAACTGTAAATTCCATTTAAGAGCATGAATTCATGCATGCATGCATTAGTGAACTCTGTGTGGTGAAAAGAAAATGTTTTGCCAGATATCTGTAAAGCTGACATTGAACAGCCTGTTTTAAGGCTATATTTATGTATATAAATCAATCATTACTATCTTTTGCTGTGCAAATAAATGGTGCATTTGTTAACTATGCATCTTTCTCGTTCCCTTGCATTTTGATTTTGGTCCAAAGCTTTCAACCCAAGCTGCAGGAGAATGTGAGCATTCTGAGCAAGCGTGTGTTGTAAGTGTGCGCTCAGTTAAAGCAGCTGCTGAATGTGCGAGTGAGTGTGTGTGCATGAACTTAAGTATACTTATTCCGAGAAGTCACATGATGCCTTTCACATTCTGGCTGTTTCTCAACATACCTTCTTGTAGTTCACAGGGTAGAATTAGGGACTTCCCCTCACGCTTGCCCGCTCTCTCTCTCTCTCTCTCTCTCTCTCTCTCTCTCTCTCTCTCTCTCTCTCTCTCTCTCTCTCTCTCTCTCTCTTTCTCTCTTTACTGAATTTTATCATCATTATTATTAGTAGTAGTAGTATTGCTATTTGAAAAGCATTAACAGGCCAATGTCACATCTTTTTCTGTATATATATATATATATATATATATATATATATATATATATATATATGTGTGTGTGTGTGTGTGTGTGTGTGTGTGTGTGTGTGTGTGTGTGTGTGTGTGTGTGTGTTTATGTCCACATTCTGACCAAAGAACAAATGAGTCAACATAGATATCATTATGAACATTATTGTGAGGGATAATTTTGGATATTTTGAAAATTGCTTGTTGCTGGTACTTTTATGCCTTTTACTTTCAGTAACACTCCTTATACATTGCCTGGTAACATTTTGCCACACTGCATACAGGAATTTATCTTATGTAAATATTTTTTTCCCAGCTTGCAAACCTACTCATCCATTTTTGCAATCTCTTTTCAAACAGAAGTTTGATACTAAAGATATACTGCAGGGGAGAGGAAAGGGATTTTCCCTTTTTAATCCAATTCATCCACACTCCCTCCCCTTCCCCTCATTTGCTTCTGGCTTGCCTTCCCTTCTCCCTTTGTTTGTTTCCTTTTTCTTTCTTTCTTTCTTTCTTTCTTTCTTTCTTTCTTTCTTTCTTTCGTTTGCTATATTCACTTCAAAGCTACAATGTTTACATTTTTTGGGCTGGTTCAACAACTTTAGTTTTGCCTTTAAATGGAAGATGAAGTTTAAACATTGATAAGCTTATTATTTACATTTACACATGATTAGCAACACCAGATGATGATTATTCCACTTATGCTTGTGCTGTATTCTTTCTGCACACATAATTATGCAAAATGGGCATGTGTGTTCATACACAGGATTGTGTGACGTCTTATGACTCAGAACTGAATCTCAGATATTGGATCATTTCCACAGGAAGGGAGAGCTGCAGGCATTGTGACACCAGAGGAATTTCTATTGTATCACTGTACTTTTGCTTGTCTGCCCCCCCCCCCCCCTTTTTTTTAGCTTGAATTGAACCAGCCTAGTGCCAGGTTTTCCCAGTGGCACTGAAGCTAAGTCCATATCAACATTATAATTCTAAATGGAAGAGGAATTGAAATTTTTAGAAAGACCAGTCAACATAAAAGATCTAAGATAATAGCAGGGTAATATCCATCTCTGTGTGTGTGTGTGTGTGTGTGTGTGTGTGTGTGTGTGTGTGTGTGTGTGTGTGTGTGTGTGTGTGTGTGTGTGTGTGTGTGGTTGAACAAAGGTATGTGTGAGTCGATTGTTTGTATGGGTGCATGCTTATTTGTATTTAACTGTGTTTGTGCCTTATCTTGCTGGTAATGTTCTATGGCATTGACCTTTAACCTGTTGAACTGGTTCTAAGCGAGAGATTGCACTGATGGGAATGTAGCAGGATATGATTCATATTTACAGTCTTTATAATTCAACATGACCAGTTCTCAGTATTCTGGTGTTACGTTGCTGTTGCAGTAATGTAGTGTATATTTGTTAGCATGGATGGTAATATAATGATTCATTATTGTCTGTGACACTGTCTCCCATCTTTCTGGTCCTCAGACTCCTCTCCACTTGTCAGTCATTACACATCAGCCTAGTGTAGTGCAAGCTCTTCTTCAGGGTGGAGCAGACCCTGGAGCACTGGACCGTAATGGACAGACGGCATTGCATCTCTGCTGTGAGCACCAAGAGGATGCCTGTCTCCGTATATTACTTTCCCACCTGTCCATATTACCATACTGCCCTTCTGCCTGTCTGGACAGCAGGAACTTTGAAGGTGAGTTCTAGGATCGACTGAATCTGGGCAAATGCAATGCCATAGAAAACTCATTTGGAAGTTTCTTGTCTTTTGATTGAATACAGTAAGTGTAATGTGCATGGTGCTCTGAGATAGACTGAGGCCCCATCTATGGTGTATCACTTGCTTTTTCTGAGTGTTGCTGAGTCAGGCTCTGGATCATATCAACCCTGGTCAGGAAAAAACAACTAAAAAGGGTGCAATCAGTATTCCAGTTCATCCCAAAGATGTTTTTTGGGGAACTGGGATCAGGGATCTCTGCAGGCCATTTGAGGTCTTCCCTACAAACCTTAGCAAACCATCTCTTTAGTGTTCAGGATTAAAAGATATTCTAGACAATTGTGTGCTTTCAATTTTGGGGCAACAGTTTAGGGAACACTCACATTAAGATATGATGGTCATGTGTCTACATGCTACAGACTGTACATAACACAGACTACAGAACATACTGTATATAGTGTGATTCTTTACCAGTATCATCTTGTTAGTATAACCCCACATCCCTAGCACTAATCCTTTTGTTATACATTATTTTGTAATACATTATGGGGCAGTAGTGGCCTAATGGTTAGAGAGCCTGACTCGTAACCCACAGGTTGTGGGTTCCAGTCTCGGGCCGGCCACGATTGAGGTGCCCTTGATCAAGGCACCGAATCCCCCCACCTGCTTCTCACCGGGTGCCTCAGCATAAATGGCTGCCCACTGCTCCGGGTGTGTGTTCACTGCTGTGTGTGCTTTTACTGCTGTGTGTGCACTTTGGATGGGTTAAATGCAGAGAACAAATTCTGAGTATGGGTCACCATAGCCGTATGTCACGTCACTGTTTAATGAAGCATAGCATCATTAGTGGTTTCTAAGTTTCTAAATTTCAGGGGGAAAAAACAGAACATTAACTATATATATTTTTGTGTAATTTTATTTTGCCCTGCCATGCAAGTTCAAGCTTGAGTAAGTTTTGAAAATCAAATTTGTTTTTAGAAAGCTGTATATAATATGTTACAATGTAAAATTTTAAATTTTAGGCCTAACACCCCTCCACCTAGCTGTTCAGGATGGAAATAGGAAAATGGCAAAAATGTTACTGGACAGTGGAGCTGACATTAATGCTGTAGTAAGTAAAATCTCTCCTACCTCATCATCTTCCACCAAAATCATACCTTTCTCATCATCATTCAAATATCATGTACATTATTTCTTTTTGGAATTAAGCAGCTTTTGGGTTATTCACTTGATTAGATGCCATATTGTACAAGTATCATTATCTCAGTGAATTAAATACATGGATCACTCTTTGTTACCATTACTGCAGAAAATATTCAAATTAGTGGATATCAGTGTGGTCAGTTCTGTTTTCCTTTACGACACAGGATATCAAGAGTGGCCGCAGCCCACTGATACATGCAGTGGAGAAGAGCTGCATGGAGATGATCAGCTTCCTTGTTGAGGTGTGGTTATATTCAAGTGTCTGTTTCTGTTTCATTTACTTTGTGAGTTTTCAGTTGTATTTCCTCAACAGCTATTGCCTAGGTTTTACCATTTAACACACAGTCACGCAAACACAATCCCCACTCCACAATTAGTACAATAATAATAGTTTTATATATATATATGTACGGTGTGCGTGTGTTTAGGTTATGAATTGATTAACTGATTATAGCTGTACAGAGGTGACGTCTATTTTATGACAGTTTATTGCTTCTTCCTGTAAAATTTCAAGATCAGTAAAGCTTGTATATTATATTATATTGTTTGTTTGACATTTACTCATGTTATGACAAAGTCTGTGTGACTATGCTGACTGTTCTCCTTCTGTCTTGTTCTCTTTCTCAGAATGGCTGTAATGTGAACTCACAGTCATACAGTGGAAACACAGCTCTTCACATTGCCTGTGGCCGTGGAGAGGTGGAGGCTGTCAGAGTCCTACTAAAAAATGGAGCAGACAGCAGTCTAAAGAATTACCACAATGACACTGCTATTATGGTGGCCAAGAACAAGAAGGTACTAAAGTGAGGGGAAATTAAGATGAAATGCTGATAAAGGTATTATTATAGAGAACCTTGTGGGTTTACTATTGGGTCATTTAAGAATTAAAATAATTTCTCACTGTATTTATATGTACTATTGTACATGTTGTTTGTGTTGTACGACTGGAAACATTAAACTGATCATTTTGCATCAGGTCATTAGGATGTTAATGCTGCCTGTTAGTGGTGAATACCAGTATTTACACATTACTGAATTTTTGTTTATTATGGTTCAGGGAATTCCATTTTATGCCTCATAAAACAACTTATTGTATAATAATAATAATAATAATAATAATAATAATAATAATAATAATAATAATAATAATAATAATAATAATAATAATACAATTATAAAATGATTAGGTGAACAGTGAAGATTATGTTATAATTTCTCCATTTTCTCATTAGGTATCTGATGTTTTACGTGGAAAACCTACACGAGGTCACAATCTAAAAACTCAGAACAGCTTCAATGGTAAGATATTCTTTCAATAACGAGAGGTAATTGGAAAGGACTACATTATTCAGATTGAACAGATAAAGGAAGAAAATATTATTCCTAAAGAAATACAAAACAAAGATGAACAAGTAAAATATTTTTTTCTGACTGAGTACAGCTTAGGTTTAACTTCAGGCTAGGTTTATGCAGCAGGATTTAATTTTGTTTGTTTGTTTGTTTGTTTGTTTGGGGGGGTTAAAAATAATCTTTTGAGCATTTACCAGATGCAGATAATAACCTTATGTTACATCTATAATACATTTTGTGCCACTGCTACATGTGAACTAGTGTCATGGAGCATAAGAAGTTAAAAAATAAGAACTTATATCTAAAGTTCTAAATCTGCAAATTTAGCACCATATCGAAACGTGTTGACACGTAAAAATGCTTAAAGTTATTACTTTTTGTCACTTTGTTGATATGAAAGCTAATAAAAAGTTTTGTATAAATGAAGTTTTTGAACCAGCATTATATATACACTTAAAACTCATAGATATGTAACCCTATCCACTCGATTAACAACATGAGATTCTTTACAGACATTATGCTTTGTCAACTGCTTCTGAAAGCTGGAACAAATTAAAATCGGAAAGCCCCAAACTTTCATAGTCTTTAGGAACAGTAGTGTTGCTGTCTATCAAACAAGAGGAACAAGGGGCAGGTGGTAAACAACAAGCCATGATTTGTGAAAGTCAGCTCCAATTAAACAGGCACTTTAAGTAAGATGAGAATGTTACTTCTTTGCCCTGTCTTTATCTGAGGTAGTTTATACATAATCACTTACAGTAGAAAACATTTTTTGAAATCATGACTCAAGGCTGTTGAACTGTTCTCGGAGATTCATTACAGCTTGTCACTTTTATGACTCCTTTCCAAATTGACCACTATTAAAACTGAAACTTAGTTTCATTTTAAAAATTTGTTCTTATTTGTTAGTCATTTTACAATTAGAAAACCTAATGTCACTAGCTGTTAAATTAGTTGGCTAAATGCTGATTCAGTGCTGAAAAAAATGTTTAATGACGATGTGTTTCCTCTGCTATTCAGTCATTAAATGGATTTACAGTTTAAAAGCTTCTGGCTTTAACAACGATTACACCTTTCTGTGAGAGCTGTAGCTAAACTGACAGATTCAGTACAACACTTTTCAGTCTGTTAAATTGATCTTTTGAACATTTTATTCAGCTAGTTATAAAAAAATCTCTAATCTTTTCAGGTACCCCATCCCCAAACAACTTAAGTCTTTCTCCACTGGCTGCTCCCAACCCTCATCGCAGTGCATCTCTGTCTCCAACAGTTCCACACACATACTCACCACACAGTCAATCTGGTGAAAGCAGGTCTGGAAACCTGTCACCAGTGGAAAATCACGAAGCAGAAGATCTACAAATGACCTCCAGTCCATTTCATAATATGGTAGCAGTTAACAATACGGACTATGTGGTGTCGATTCGTCCCTTTCCAATTTTTCAAACACCCCATTATGATACACTCATGTCCTCTGATCCTCACCTATATTTAATGTCAGGTCACTCTCCTTACTATCCAAATGTACAAAGACTCTATACCTCAGACACACAGTACATCTTCATTCCAGCCAGGAATGGGCCATCTGTTTCTCATTGCTCACCATCCCAGCCCACTGGCACTCAGTCACGGCCCTCCAGCCATAACAGTGATCAATCTGACATATCAAACTTGAGTGCAAGCACTGGTGAAAAGACATAAACTGAGCATTAGATGTCTGTTCTTGCACATGTTCTTACAGAGTGTTGAATAAAGAGTGTGGATGGATGTGGCAGGCCCATCTTACAAGATGTATGTTTTAAATGTAGCTTATAATTTATGGTTAGATAAATGATTGTCTTCATTAAAAAAGATTTATTATGTTTGTATTATCAATCATTCTATCTGAGATCATAAAAATATAATTTCATTCAGAAATATATTTTTTAAAACATTGAAACCATAGTCAATGTGATATTATGAAGCACTGAAACCTTCGTTATTTATACATCATTTACATTTATACATAAATTCTGAGACCAAATTAAAAACTGGGATTTTTTTATTGAAAAATTGGAAATAAATCAAATGCTTCAGAATGTTAAAATATTTAAAACAAAAAAAATTGTTAATATATTAAATATTATAATAAATATAATATATTCAAGATTTTGTATTTTTTGCATTGAAGCACAAAGGGAACTTCAACTTCATATGTAAATATGCAAACACTTATTCTTTTCAGTAAAGTTGCTACAATTTCTAATGAAAATTGTTGTATGAAAAAAAGAAGATTGTTCCTCCTTTAAAAGTTTCACATTTTCTATGTTCATGTTGTAGTTATGAAGTGTCTGTTTCAAATTACCCCACAGGATCTGAGTAGTATTTATATCTGGACTTTGACTCAGCCATTCCAGAATTCTATGTTTTTTTTTACAGCAAGTCCTTTGTGGATTTACTGGTATGCTTTTGTCATGTTGCAGGGTCCAGTTTATGGCTTCAGCTTAAATATTTTGACGGTTGGTCTCACATGTTCCTCAAGCACCTTCGGATACAATGTAGAATTCATAGTGGATTTTATGATGATGAGCTGGTCAGATCCTGCTGCAGCAAATCACCCAAACCATAACACTTCCATCTCCATGTTTTACAGTTGCTATGAGGTTCTTTTGCTGAAATGCTGTATTTGGTTTACACCAAACATGCCCTCTGTTATGATCTCCAAATAATTAAATTTTAGACTCATCAGTACAAAGCACATTATTCCAGAAGTCTTGGTCTCTGCGTTCTTTCACAAACGTCAGTCTTTCCCTCAGGTTATTCTAGGACAGCAAAGGTTTCCACCTTGCACACCTCCCATGATAATTAAAGTTGGCATCAACTGTAGCAAAAGCTTCTTGAAGGTCCCGTGATGATATTTTGTGGTTTTTGGTGACTTCTTTAATCATCTTGCAGTCTGCTCTTGGGGTGAATTTGCTTGGATGACCTGACCTGGCCATGTTGGAAGTTGTTTTAAATGTTTTTGGACAGTGGAATGGCTGATTACAAATTCTTTTGAGATCTTTTTATATCCACTACCAGACTCATAAGCATCAACAATATTCTTTCAACAATTAAAAGCAAACCAAACTAAGTATCAGAGGTTTAAAAGGCTCCTTCGAAATGTTCGCAAACAATGTTATAATAATTTACACGTGATGCAGTACATCTGTAGCTAATTTTATTCATTTAAAGTACAAATAAATTTAGGGGTGCCTTTACTTTTTCCTCACAAGATATTTGTGGTTGTTTTTTTGTTACAAATAATTAAAAAAAGACCTTTCTTTGGTTTTATTTGTTTAGTTATATTCCTTGAATCTTCCAATATTGTTCAAATGAAGGTAAAATACCCACATGTTTAACTATTTAAAAAATACTTAAATTGTCTTACATTTTTCACATGACTATATGTCAATAAATAGGACTGGATTGTTTTTGTGTTTTCTGTTCCTCATTTGTACTTTCCTTAACCTATTTTTTTTTTCCTTAGTTACCTCTGATTGGCAAAAATACCTCAAGAAACAGATATATATATAGTTCTGTGGAGTCCAATGGTGGATGTGGAGTTTCCCACATTACTGAGGAGGAAGTACCCACCTTAAAAAGTACACATTATATTTTCTCTAGGCATATATTTAAGTGCAAACCTTTGCATACAAAGTACAAACTGAAAAAAACTTTTATAGTTTGGTTTCATAGATGTTTGCTCTTTATAACAGGTAAACAAGTAACAGAGTTTTTTTCTTAAAGGTTTAAATCCCTATGTCTGTCTGTTACATAATTATTCACTAATAACAATCATATTCCAATAATAAAATTGGCTATATCTATATCTCATATATAATCTATATCTCATTATATATATATATATACACACACACACACACACACACACACACACACTCTGCTCTGTGTGTGTGTGTGTGTGTGTGTGTGTGTGTGTGTGTGTGTGTGTGTGTGTGTGTGTGTGTGTGTGCAGTAATGATGTGTGGGTTTGAGATCAAAAGACATAACTTCATCTTAAGTTCATCTTCATTAGGAGGAAAAAAGGGGAAGGTTTTAAACTAGCCAAGTCAATCAGCAGACCTAACCCCAACTGAGCATGCATGGCACTTTCTGAAGAGGAGACAATCACTGAAAGAAGCTGTGATACAAACCTGGAAATACATCACAAATTAAAAGTACAACAGTTTGGTTAGGACTGTTTGTTCTTATACTTTTGCTCTATAAAGCAGCAGGTAATCTGACAAAAGGTGACATGCTGCAAGTTATTTAGCACATCTATATGTAACATACATTTCTCCTGTTAAATAATGCACAAAAAAAAGAATACATATACATCAATATGCACAGAGCGAATTAGTGGAGTCCAGCTTATGTTTGTTTGCTGATTGGTGCAGGAAGAGTTCACTCAAACATATTATAAATCCATAATCCCAAACCCACAGGCGACTGTACGGTGTCGAGATGTGTCTCAACGAACGGTGTAATAATTCCAGCTTTTTCAAACACACTTGCTGATTTTCCATAGTGAGCAGTGTACACACCTGCAGCATGGCATTGTTGAGGCTCCGCCTTTAGATTCAAACGACGTTCTGTGATTGGCCATTTCAGACGCTGCGTCATATGTGTGAGAACTTCTGCACGCGCGGCCATGTTGACTAAAGTCTGAAGAGACAAAGGGACAGTGTTAATGAGAGCTACAGCAACAAGGAGAGTCAACGAGGAGCAACACAGAAGCGGATATTTATGTGTAAAAGATAAGCGAGGATTAAAACGTTCATATTAAAAAGGTAACATACTTAAACTCGGTTGAAATTTTATAGAAATCCTCAACGCACTAATTTACAGTATGGTTCCTCCGAGCTAGCTAGCTAGCTAGATTAGTTAGATAGCTAGTTAGTTAGCTCGATAGCTAAATAACTTGATTTTAACGGTCTTTTAGTGTTCACATTGAACACGTACTGTTTCAGTATTAACTATTTGTGTATAAAGCCTAACTTGCCCAGTATTTCACAACAAATAATCGTCTACATTATGTTTATTTTACTGCTCAGCTAAGGTTAGTTAGCTACTTTTGGACCGCCATGAAGCTTGAGGCTAATTAGCATTGTTAGCCAACTAACCAATAATAGTTGTATATTAGTTTTGGGTTACCTACTTATTGACTAATTAGATCGTTGTTGCTAACAATTAGCTTATCCATAATGTGTGTCGTTTTAAACATTTATACAGAAGCATGAGTGACGAGTTCCTTTGTTTTCAATAAAACGTTTGTTGTTAACATAAAGTAGTTATGCAGCTCTGTCTGACCGCAAAGGCTGCATGATAAAATTTTGCTGCATCGGTTAAGAAACACAAACAATTTTCATTTGGGAGTTTTCCACTATACACAACTCATATTTTTGTCAGTGTTAAATATACTGCCTCAAGACATGTCAAAGATTCACACTGCTTTTATAGATTAAATAAAAAATATATAAAACGCCCACTTCAGCCTGTGTTTATAAAGGGGAAAACACTGCAGTGTATATATCCCTGTTTTCCTCTAGCAGTTGGACATTGATTAATAATCTCTGCTGAATCACAATCGTATACAGACGAGGGTTCTTCAGTAGAACTCCTACATGCTAACAGATTTTCAACATTAGTAATTAACAGAGAAAAAGAACTTGTTCTGGAATTCTCAGAGATTGGTCTTTATGGCAAAACCTTGACAAATGTCAGACAGCAGAACACATTTGCCATTTTTTTCTGTTCTCTCCCAACCTAGTATTTGATTTCTGAAATACTGTCTTGTGTATTGACCATTACTGCTATCTTGTAAAATAATGTAGCATACCCTCTCTGTCTCAATCATGCATGCCATATACCTGCTTTCAACTGCATCATTCACACTTCCATTTCAACCAGACATTGTACATCTCTTTTAATGGAAGTTGTAGCAATTCTTCTCTCAAATGTTCACACTTGAAGACCAAACAATGAAAACCGAGGACAATTTTTTTCTGAATGTGACCATGCTAGTAGGCTTAACTAATTTAGTTTCAACATTGTCTAACAATTTATTTTATATTTTGAAGGTGGCACCCTGCAGAATCCTGTTTCTTCTTCAGTGAGGTGTTCAACAAGCCAGAGAGAAAAAAGCAGCTAGTAAATGCAGAATTCACGTAATTCTGTACTAACTTTCCAAATTAAATATAGTGCCAATTGGGTTCACTAGGGATAAACTGATAATTCCCATAAAGAAACACCAAAAAGCTTTGTAGATAACCAGAAATTTACATTTTTGAATTTCATATGCTCTTCAGCACTTGAATCCTAAAACAATATAAGTGTACCTTAGAGTAAGACAAAAGACTGGAAGTTGTTGAAGTTCCGAAGTAAATATTTTATAAACTCTTCAGGGATAACAAGTGAAAAAAGGAAGAAAAAAACCCAGCATATTTGTGCATTTACATCCCAAATTTTGTAGTCTAGATTTAAATGCTTCAAAATACATGCTCCCAAATCGTGTATTTTAATAGTGACAGCAGGTAATATTTATTCTTATAAATACATTTTTCTCCTCTTTTGGGAGAGTTTTCTTAAAAGCTATTTTCATACGTCAACACTTCTTCTTTTCAAGAGGTCTGCACGTACAAGTGAGAGTAGTCCAAGACAACTGTTTACACAGTAGGGCACTGGGTTTGACAGAAGCAGTGAAAGAACAGGGGCTTAGCATAAACTCTCAGAAAGGAAATCTGCAAGAACCCAACGACTGTGAGAAGTTATTTCTATAGCAATGGCCACTGCAAGGACCCAGATCCCCACATCGGTCATGGGAGTCACCAAACAAAATGGGCAGGCAGGGACACAGACAGCAACAGTGCTCAGTGCCTCCCAGAAAGGAAGCAGCATACCACACACCAGTGGTGGTATCAGGTAAACGTGATATATTTTGTATACACTTGAGTCTAGGTTTATTTCATTGGCTTTAATATAGTTATTTAATATATATTATTGCTATTTAATCTTTTGTTTAGATTTGGAGATGACTGGAAGAAGTCCCTGCAGCTCCCAGAAAAAGATACGAGAGTGAAAACCTCAGTAAGCTAGAACATTGCATACATGCATTCTTCTGTGTCATACAAAAACAGTCATTTTCTTTTGCCGTCTTTTAACCGTGTATCATGTTTGCACTCTCAAATTGTCACCAAGTTTAATAAGTCTGCCACATGGCTTTTTACGTCTCAGTATGGTTTCGTGTGAAGAGCCTGTGTTATGCCAGGAGGACAAGGAGTTAGACAACCTTGCTTTAAATTTTATTTGCACTGACTTATTAGTATTTTCCAAGTCTGTGTATTTCTTCTTCATAGCAGCCCTGTCATCACTAATTAATCCACCTTTTATAAACCATTCAACTACCGTCCATAAATGAGGTTAAGCAGATGGTAGGAATCGGATTGAGTTCATTGTTCTAATTCTAGCATTGAGGACCATCATACCACTGTAAAGACAACTCATCTAGCATGTTTGTGCTTTTTCTGTCATATGTGCACACACCATACACAATGTAGAAATGTGATTGACTGGTATCTAGGGAAGGTATGTCATTTGTGAGCAAATGGGGAGATGATGATAATTCGGTGCTTGTAAAATTTAAATTGAAATTCATGAGTAACCTTGGTTTCACATTTTGTATTCTTTATAAAATGCAAATATTTGCATAGTTTTTGCATTTATTTGTTCATTTTTACAGAAAACTATTTCAGCCATTTCACTGCATCTACTTGGGCACAAATTAGTTTCTTGAGATGTTTTTATTTTTCTCACTTTTATTATCCATGAAAACTTTCTAAAATGTTCTTAGATGAATGACCACCTAAACCTTTTTTAGGATGTGACTGCAACCAAAGGGAATGAGTTTGAAGACTATTGCCTTAAACGTGAATTGTTAATGGGCATTTTTGAAATGGGTTGGGAGAAGCCATCTCCTATTCAGGTATTGTGAATCTATCTGAACTAAGCAGCAAATCTCATTTATATGTTTGTTTTTCAATTAACATTTGTGTAAATAATGACACGTGTTAAATTAATTAAATAATTGTTTTTTTGTTTTTTTTTTTTGTTATTATTTTGCTTTTATTTTAAAGGAGGAAAGCATTCCCATTGCCCTGTCAGGAAGGGACATTCTTGCACGGGCCAAAAATGGCACAGGGAAGAGCGGAGCCTACCTCATCCCTCTCCTGGAGAGGATTGACCTAAAAAAGGATCATATTCAAGGTACAATGGCTTGAAGTAACAACGCAAATAGTTTCATGCTATCCTTAAATAGATTCAGTGTCTTTTGTCTGTTGGTAGAGATGACACAATAAAAGAATAAATACATTAGTTTGTGTGTTCTCTTCCTTTCAGACAGTTGTCTGTAGATTAGTGTTTCCCAGATTATCAGATAGCATGTCACTAGTAAAGCAGTTTGCTATTGGGTTATTATGCACCAGATGTAGAATAATGCTTTCTCATGCTCTCTTGCTTCCTAGCCATAGTAATGGTGCCAACTCGTGAACTGGCTCTGCAGGTGAGCCAAATCTGTATTAACATGAGTAGGCACATGGGGGGAGTGAAGGTCATGGCCACTACTGGTGGAACCAATCTAAAGGACGATATCATGCGCCTGGATGAGATGGGTAAGCCTGCATACATCAACCAGCAGTTTGAGAAGGCTCCCAATAAGATTAAGAAAAGTGAAATTGCATTTTCTTAATATATCTAATAATGGAATAGAACAAGGCATGAAAGCCTTTATCACCCCATATACATTACAGCACAGTGGAATTCTTTTCTTCACATACCCCAACTGAACTTGAAATTCGATTTTCAACACACTCCAAATTTATTTGACTTTCTATTTTTATTTTTTCCTTTTCTCCCCTTTTCCATTTTCCTTCCTTTATTTTTCTGCTGTTTTTTAGTACATGTGGTGATTGCCACACCAGGCAGGCTGCTGGACCTTATGAAGAAAGGTGTGGCCAAAACGGGCAAAGTCCAAATGATGGTGATGGATGAGGTAGGTCTTGTTTATCTCTACATAAAGTCATAAGTTATAAGAATGGTGATGTCAGACAAACCCAGAGCAGAAAATGTAGAGGGCTCTTATGTAATGGGTTTACCAAAGTCTATATCTATTACATACACCAAATGAATGCTGTGTTGTGCATCTCTTTTTGTCATTATGCCTATAATACTTTAGGCAGACAAATTGCTCTCTCAAGACTTTGTCACCCTCATTGAGGAAATTATTGGATTTACGGACAAGAATCGTCAGATTCTACTTTATTCTGCCACCTTCCCCACTACTGTACAAAAATTCATGGTGAGTGAAGCAACCAGCGGGTCAAATACATGGGTTTTTGAAGAATTTGATCTATTTAAGAATTGAATTTATGGAGTTTTTCCAATTTACCATATATTTAAGTTTTCCAGCTGAGTCCTTAATGCAAATTAATTTTTTGTTCTCCTGTCATGCAAATGATGTTATTAATTTAATCATAGTATATCTGAGACATGCATGTTTCTTCTAAATCTGTTTTTAACTTAATATTTATTGGTTCTCTTGTTTGGTACAGTCAAAACACCTAAAAAAGCCCTATGAGATTAACCTGATGGATGAGTTGACACTCAAGGGCATTACTCAGTACTATGCTTATGTAACAGAGAGACAGAAAGTGCACTGCCTCAACACACTTTTCTCCAGGGTAAGTACACAGTGCTTTTTACTTTTTATTAATTTTAGTTAAAAAGTTTAATTCTAAAACACAGTATTGGCATTTTTGTGTCTTGCGTATCATATTGATTTAAGCATAGTGATGTATAATGATGCATTCATTCATACAGATATACAATAAAGTTTTTGTTTTCAGACAAATTTTCATTTGCTAAAATGTAATATAAAAAAAATAAAGATTAGGTTAGATATCTCTTGAATTAAATGTGTAAAACCGGTGAAAATAATCTTGCATGATGATGAATAAATAACAGTGTCCATTTGAAACCATCAGTAGTGCAGCAATCAACAATATTAGTGCTATAAGAATATCAACAGAATTGTGAGAATTTTAAAAGTTTGAATTTATTGTTGTTTGTTTATCCTGAGTAGGATTGTCTAAAGTGAGTTTAGTTATATTTCTTCCTTCATTATTATTATTATCCATAATTAATACATGTTTGTAGTGCACCATAAGCATTCAGTTACACCAAGTGCGAATTTGACTTTATTTGGAAACAGACTCTCCAGTGGAACCCAGTGGAAGTTTAGAATAAGTTGTCACTGTTCATTTGTCATATATCCCATAAGATCTATTTGTATGCTTTCTTATTTAGCTCCAGATCAACCAGTCTATAATCTTTTGTAACTCAACCCAGAGGGTGGAACTTTTGGCTAAGAAGATCACACAATTGGGCTACTCTTGTTTTTACATCCATGCAAAAATGATGCAGGTGATTTTTTAAAATTTTAATTTTATTATTATTTTTAAGGACATGATCATTAGAATTACCTTTTTAGCTATTACTCCAGAAACTGTCATTTCTCTCTCTTTATCAGAAGCATATTTTAGTTTTTTGTTTTAGTTTGTATGTTAATTGAAGTTTTTATTAAATAAGTGCATGCATTGCAACGTTGCAGGAATACAGAAATCGCGTGTTCCATGACTTCAGAAACGGCCTCTGTAGAAACCTGGTTTGCACAGGTCAGTGTTTTGCTCTTTAGACTAATCTTATCCACAGTGGTGCTGGATTTAATCATATAATTTGTTTAGTATTGTAATCACTTTTTACAGATCTTTTTACAAGAGGAATTGACATTCAGGCTGTCAATGTGGTCATCAACTTTGACTTTCCCAAAAATGCAGAGACCTACCTACACCGCATTGGAAGATCAGGTAAATACCCTAGATCTGCTTTACATGTGTAAAGTCCTTCTATGCTCCTGAATCCTAACATTCCTTATTAATTAGCACTTTATTAAGAACACTATACTAATGAGTACAACCTCCCTTTGCACTTACAACAGCCTCCATTCTTTATTGAAATCATTGTTGTGGTTATGAAGCCAGTTGGAGGTGACGTGTTTTGTGACCTGCTGCATTATCATGCTGGAGGTAGCTTTTAGAATATGGTCAATTGTGGCCATGAAGGGTCTGGTCACAGTAAGCAGTAATACTCAAATAGGCTGTGGCATTCAAGCAATGACTGGCATCAAGGTGTGGAAAGAAAACATTTCCCACACCATTATACCATATAACGTGTGTTACGTTACTTTAAAAGTGAAATAAAAAATTTCATTCATTTTAGAATGTTCATATTTTACTAGGTCGGTTTGGGCACCTGGGTCTGGCCATTAATCTGATTACTTCAGAGGATCGTTTCAATCTGAAGGCCATTGAGGACCAGCTAGTGACAGACATTAAGCCCATTCCCGGGAGCATTGACAAGAGCCTGTATGTGGCAGAGTTCCACTCCATCAACCACGAGGAAGAGGAAGAGAAGGACGCTGCACTCAGTGCATCTTAATTGGTAACCCCACAGGACCATTCGACTGAGAGCTAATACACCTAATATAATAAATAAATATCTTATTTGTGTTTTGTTTTATATTAATAAAATGAATCAATAAACATCAGTGCAAAAATATTGATTGAATTAAACATTGACTAATCCAGCTTAAATGTTTTGGTTTTTTTGACAGATTCTTGGCTGGAGAATAAGTGGATGATTTCTGGCATTTTGCACATCTTCTGTTGAACATGGGCACAAGGGTGAAGTCCCCTTTACTTCATTTGACCATTCTTACCAATTTGTCATTTCCTCTGTTGCACTGGCTCTGCAAAGCTATCAGACTGCTAATTGTTTAATACCACCCTACATGTTACTAGCACTGATATTTTTGGGAATAATCGTTTCTCCAGTATGTTACATTTGCCTATCACCATTTTGCTTTGTTACCAAATATGAAAGGGTACTTCAGTTCAGTATGGTCATGTGTAAAACCTACCTCAGCAGCCCTGCCCCATAAATAAGTGCTAAAATAGTTGAAAGTGATTTTTGTATCGTTCCCAGCAACTTTATACGAGCACTTGCTTACACAGTTATGCATAAACCTAAGTGCCTTTAATGCTTTATGAACACTCAGTGGGACCCCAGGTTCAGGATTAAGTGGCCTGAATATATTTTTAAAAAGCAAAAAATTAATCAGGTTTCTTTTGAAATTTGCAGGTTAGATTTTTTTTAATGGCATGCATTCCTAGAAGAATTTATTGTATGTCTGAGCCAGGTTGTATTTTACCAGTTTACCAAATGGATTATTTTTTTTGTGTTCATGTTTTTGTTGTAATACAAACTGATAAGTGCTCATGTAAAAAAAAAAAAAGCACTCACATTTGTGTAGTTCTCAAAGCTGTTTGATGCCAATCTGAGCCAATTCCAACTTTTCCTTTTCCTTGTTTGTGTTCGTCATTTCCATCTTTGATGCATTGTGAGTAGAAGTGCTGCTTTTACTGACATGTAAAAGGGAGACTATCCAAACCTTTTGTTCCAGATGTCAGTGCCAGCATCTACGTTGTCTCATTTTCTTTGAAGAGAAATAAAGTATCCAGCATATTTTCATGCAGTTTATTCTTTCACTGCTTAGTGGAAGTTCTTCTTAAAATTTACATTATTCATATATTATGTATATACATATACTTCATGTGCCTAAAGAAGTCTGTCTTTAATATTGTATAAATATTGTGATATCCAACACGATGTTAATTACACATTTACACTTGCTTTCAAAGATTCAAGGCACTCAGATTGCCTCATACATGTTTTATACATACAGTGTAGTATAAATTATACACTTGCTGATTCTTCACTTGGAAAATTTGATGAAAGCGTATGGTACATATCAAGGGAGTGTCTCATGCCAATTGCCCATATCTGAAGTTATGGAGGATAACCTTTATTTAAAAATAGCACTCCACTGTCTTTTACTTCCAACTACACTACATCTAATTTTAGTGGAATTAACAGACTATTAAAGTAAATTTGTTTACAGATTTTATAAAGAAAAAGTAAATGGAAGTCAATTGTATTAATAGTATATAATTGAATTAACCATGCAGAATTGTAAAATTAATATACATGCATTCTCTATACAGTAGAGTTTATATCAACCATCCATATATTGTTTGTATTGTATATTTCTCTGGTGACACTGCTTTTTATTTTGGGCTTTTATATTTGTCCAATGAACAAAACTATCTTCTTGTGTGTATATATATTTACATAGATGTTTATAAGCAAGATTAAATGCTATGTGTTATAATTTATTATTCAGTTGCTTATGCAAAATAACTTCATTCTCTCCTTTCAGCTGGTAAACTCATGCTGAAACAGACGCCTCTTCTTGACAGTTGAATAGCTAAGGTGAACGGAGAATAATATTATTATGCTTTATCTGGAGTTACTGGGTAGAAGTCAAAACATTAAACAGTATCCTGGGAACAGAAGAAAGGTGAATACTCTACTGGTCTCTTATGGCTAACAGGTGAAGTACCAAGATTCAATGCTCATAAGCTGTCTGAAAAATTGAGCATGTTTTGTTTAGATAGATAGATAGATAGATAGATAGATAGATAGATAGATAGATAGATAGATAGATAGATAGATAGATAGATAGATAGATAGATAGATAGAAAGGGCTGCACAATGACAATAATAATCTAAAAATGTATTTCCCCCTTTTTATTTAGTTATCTCTCATGGCTTAACAGTTAACTAAGTTACTGGTCAGAAGGTCTGGGTTCAAGTTGCCACTGCTGGGTCATTGAGAATTGCATTAACCTTCTCTGCTCCACTGGTGCTGTATCATGGCTTTATCCTGCACACTGGCATCAGGCTCCTAACAAACTGAGACATGAGGGGAAAAAGTATTTCACTGTGATGTGACAGGCTACATACATAAGCAGTTTTACAGTTGCTGAATTAAATTTGACAAATAAATCTACGTCCTCAATTGAAAGTTTTCCATTTTTTAATGTATTAAAGCCACATTTCGGGTGTGTGGTTCCTGTCTTGGTAACTGATTGGTAAAGACTGAGCTGAGTTGTATATGAGACCGTTCATTAGCATGAAGAGTAAAACTGTATGAAGCAGCATTTATTAAGTATTGAACAACAATCACCGGTCATAATGTCGTAAACTGTGTCCGGGTTAGAAACAAATGGCAGTGAGATGTTTATAAGCCCGAAAGAGTCATTTTGGAAGCCGAAAGCTAATAAGAACTTTTTTAGCTTCGGAATATTTATCCGGTATTTTCAGGCGATTTACATTCATCATTAAAAGCCCCAAACACGTACATTTCTATGCTATAAAACATAAACGTGAGAAATATCAACACGTGAGAGTTAAACTTAATATAATGTGATTTCCGGAGAAACCCAGTAACCAATCAGAGTGACGGAAGCGTTTCCTGTTTACGTCCTGAAGTCCAGTTCAGTCCTTATCCATCGTGTTTACCGCGAACTCCGAAGTAGTTACTTTCCTGTTTGTTTGTTTTACTTTTCTCTCTGTTGTCATCATCGTGATCATGCAGTCTTTAAGGTATGGATATAAACTGTGCTGTAAACAGCTGTATTTCCAAGAAATAATCTTAAATCAGGAAGGGAGTGGTTCCTAAAGTGCATATATCTTAGATGTCCATGAACGATTTTCATCACATATGATCTATTTCATGTACATGTTATTCCATGTTGTTTCACCATTAGGAACTATTTTAGACCATGGTCATCTGCTGTAAAGTTGGATGGCAAAACTGTAGTGATTACTGGTGCTAATACTGGGATTGGCAAAGAGACTGCTATTGATTTGGCCAAAAGAGGTAAGGTTAGTTGTATAATAGTTGTATAAATAACTTTTCAAACTTATCAGCAGGTGTAGTTTACCCTGTGGTTGATCACCGATTTGAAATATACACGTTTTAACCAATAAGTTGTAAAAATAGATTTTAAAAGTCATTACTGTCTGTGTTTCCAGGTATGAGGGTCATTATAGCCTGCAGAAATATAGAGAAAGCTGATGCAGCTCTGAAAGAGATTATAGAAGTTTCTGGGAATCAGAATGTTGCCTGTAAAAAACTTGACCTGGCTGACTTCAACTCCATCAGAGAATTTGCTCAGAATATCAATAGTGGTAAGACGTCTTTCTACACATTAAGATTAATCTGTCATTCCTGGTATTCTCTCGTAGTACATGCATATCAATTTGGCCAGAAACTATGCACTATTTTGATACGCTTAACACAATGAACTATAAAGGAAGTAATCACCACCACCTAAACATTTTTTCCTTTATTTTTTAACTGAACATACAATAATGTTCCATATTTTAGGTTCTTATTTTCAAAGGCATTTTGGCATTTTTATATTTGTCATGTGATAGCATTCTTCTTCTTTTTTTTTTTTTGCTTTTGTTCTCTTGTGTAACTTATTGCTTAGTAGATGACTCATATACAGCAATACTGCAGCAAGGGAAATTCGAGATACAATCCTAAAATTCAATTAAAAATTCAATTAAACTCGAATGGAATTAGATACAAAGCTTTTAACAAAAGTAATTAAAATAATTCAGGGGTCAGATGAGCAAACTGAAGTCAGCATTGGCATCAAATGTTTCTTAATAACGTTAGAAAGAAAATTTTGAAAGGAACTGATTCACAAAAGAAGGAAGCAGTCTTCCTGTCTTTGACAGTAAATAGTGTGACTATTAGAAGGCGGTTAGGTTTGGAAGGGATTGACAGTCAAGTTAATTTATAGCAAATTACAAATAGAAATCTTCAGGAGTTAAATAGGACATCATGATTATTTGTGTAATAAGGAAAAAAGACTGTATAAAATGTCTAAAATAGACTGCTAAATTCAGCATGGAAATGACAGTATTTGGCAAATGGTGCATATGATAATTATCACTGAAACCTATAAATGGATGACAAGGAATTATCTCTGGTAACATCTGTGTTAAAGTCACCCCTCCAGCAAGTTCCAGAGATGTGCAGAATCAATTCCACCGGTGTACTATAAAGCCATCCATCCATCCATCCATCCTTAATTGAGACTGTGAAGGTAGTATAGTCATAACAAACCCTGTTGGAATGAAAACACTAGCTTTAGTGTCCTTGATCCACAAGATCTCCACCTTTAAAATGGGGACACAGCTTTTAGGGCTTTATAATTCAGTAGCAGCAATCAATTTGGAATTTTATTGCCAGCTGATGTGTAGTGATAAGATATGATTAATATGGTTCATTATTATTGTTTATAACAAACTCAAGCTTGTTTAGGCTTCAACTCTAGCATGCAACCATAATACAATTAGTTTCTTAGATAAAGCGAGGTTACCCTAACTGTGCTGTATTGCAATTTGAGCCATCATACTATAGGGTTCTACTAAAATAGAACCCTACTCTCTTTCACAAAGATTTCATTTTACTGGCTATTTTCTATCTATTCTATTTTACTATCTATTTCTCTTTCTTGCTTGAATTGCATGAAACATACTTTTTAGATGTTTCAAATAGGTATGACATTCATGAGAATTGAATATATGCTTAGGGTAATTAATGAAAATGAATATTTTTAAACATTACAATGACCAGATCTCAAAATATGTACTGATACCTAACATTCAGGTCCTAATATTCTGGAAGTCATAAAGCATGCCATATGTCTGAGGATTGTGTAGTTTAAGACACTTCTGTTTTGTTTTCACATTCTTTCCCATGCCAATAAACATAATGTTTTGTAGATCATAAATTACATAAAGGGCAAAAATATTAAGTAAGATGTTGTAGTTCTTGTTATATTTCTTATCATGAGTTACTGTTTATTTCCCAAGAGGAGAAACAGCTCAATATCTTGATTAATAATGCTGGCGTGATGGCATGCCCATATGCTAAAACAGCAGATGGTTTTGAGATGCAAATCGGAGTCAACCACTTGGGTAGGTTTGATGGAAATTTATATTGTTGTTATGCCTTACAATTTGTCATAAAATCAGCAAATATGTTGATACTCATAACCCTCATGCTTTTGTAGGTCACTTTCTCCTGACATTTCTATTAACTGACCTGCTTAAGAGGTCTGCTCCGGCTCGGATCATCACCGTGTCATCCATGGCGCATAAGTGGGGGACTATTAATCTTGATGACCTAAACAGTGAGAAAAGCTATGATAAAGCCAAAGCTTACAGCCAGAGCAAACTGGCCAATGTGCTCTTCACTCGTTGCTTAGCCAAAAAACTACAGGGTGAGTGCTAAGACATCAGGCATTTTCCTGGTATGAACCCCAACATGAATCGGAGTTTGTTTGTAGCACAGTTAATTTGGTCTACTTGGCTCATTCATGTCCCTGTTGTGTTCAACAGGTACAGGAGTGACAACTTATGTCCTTCACCCTGGTGTAGTTCAGACAGAACTGTGGAGGCACCTGAATCGACCCCAACAGGCAGCCATGTGGTTGATCAAACCTTTTACCAAAACATCATTGCAGGGAGCTCAGACCACTATTTACTGTGCAGTGGCTCCTGAGCTAGAGACAGAGAGTGGTAAATATTACAGGTAAGTCTAAAATTACACATTTACATAGCTTATTTTATGTTGATAATTCTTTGGTCATGTTTTTATCCTGAGAGTATAAACTTAATTCTGACTGCAACATATTCCTATACTTGTTGCAGTGATTGTGCACCCGCAAGCTGCTCTGGTGCTGCTGTGGACGATGACATGGCACAGCGACTTTGGGACCTAAGCTGCCAGATGCTCAAGATAACATGGGATTAGATCTGTTGCCATTTAAATAGATGCCTTGAAGTTGTGCAACACCAATATTATTTTTTTTACATAGTCCACATTTCCTTGTTTCTAAAATGTTGTTTATTTCCAGTTCCAGATTCATGTCTAGGGACTTCACTGTAAATATACACACATACATACACACTGCTGCCACTTGGGGGCATTTTCATTCACTGTATTATTGTATCATGCAGTAAGTATCATGAGAGAGGACCATGTGTAGAGGGATAGGAAAAGACACTAATTATCAGCTGTTTATTGGGTGGCCATATATTATATTAATGGACATAAAGTTCCTTTTTTTGCATTTCTCAATGATACATGTGGAAGAAAAAAAATTCATTTAAATTAAAATATAATTTCAAATTTACCTGAGAATAATGTAATCTGGGCTGGTAATGCATAATGCCACCCAGTCTTTTACTGTTTATATATAACAGCATGCTCATTGTGGTTTACTTATCATTTAAACATGGCTGCATTACCCCCTCAAAACACAAGATAGCTGAATGTAGACAGGAAAACAAAAGATATACACTTATTACTGTGAAAATTGTATTTGTATCTGTTTCTGGTTAATGTGCCAACAATTCATAACCACCTGTTTTAAAGAGAAAAACAGAAGGGAGTTAATCACACACACATACACACACACACATACATACATACATACATACATACATTATATATATATATATATATAATGTATGTATGTATGTATATATAGGTTGAAAACAAGTCATGCAGCTGCATTTTGGATATATATATATATGCAGCTGCATGACTTGTTTTCAACCTGCCTCAGCTCTCACACACCACAACACTTCAGCGCTCCCTCCACTGGCTTCCAGTAGCTGTATGCATCAGATTCAAAACACTGATGCTTGCTTACAAAGCCAAAAATGAACCAGCTCCTGCTTACCTTAAAGCTTTTATCGCTCCTCGTACTGAACCTCGCACCCTCATCACTGCTCTGGTCCCACCATCTATCAGGGAGGAAGGTATACAAGAAGACCCTTTTCTGTTCTGGCACTGAGGTAGTGGAATGAACTTCCCCTAAAGGTCTGACAGGTGAGGACCCACTTCATCCTGAAACACCCAAACTATCCCTCATTTTCCCTGTGTGTATATTTATTTAAAAAACCCTAAACAGAGGTTTAGGTCGATGGTATCCTAAGACTGTAACCTAGTGGAACAGTGATAATGTGTTCATTGATAAAGACTTAAAAGCACTTTTATACATCACTCTGGATAAGGGCATCTGTTAAATGCTGTAAATGTAAGTGCTTATATATGCTATCTGTAAATCCTGAGTTTTAAACATTAACCATTTGATTGTTTTATGAAAATCTGATAATCGGCAAGCTGATTCATATTTGGTCCTCAATTGGTTATGGCCTTCATGTCCACAGTTTGTTGAGTTCATAGTAATAATATTTTATTGTTATTATACAGTCAGTTTTAAACCATGGCTTGCGTCTTCTGAGCACAGGCTTGTACAAAATTTACAGAGGAGGTATAGGTTTTGCATTATGCAGCTATGACAATTTCTATCATTTTACTATCAATATATTATATATTGTAATGGTTTCCTGCATTCTATCTCTCTCTGAACCCAGTGATGGAAGGCCTGCTTGTGGACAAACCACCATCCTGCACAATATAAAATGACTACAGAAAAAAAACCGGATTGAATACAGTATATTGTAATTATGTTGCGTGCATATATATATATATAATGTATGTATGTATGATATACAGCAAAGTTCCTGTAGATCTGTCAATAAATCAATACCATTCTTAGCACAAGTGTGATGATGAATACGGCACGTTTACCCTATTATTCTAGACATATTCTGATACTTTTCTGGATTTTTTTCTCCTTGAAAGCTGATATTTCTTGCACAAGGAAGGTAAATATTTATATGTATATACAGGTCAACAACCAGTTCCAATTCAACAGGAGCTGCTGTAATCTGTTGAATATTGTTTTTACTAATTTTATGCTAATTCTTTACGGTACCTTTGCTAGAATCATATTTTGTTACTGGCGATTGGTTCAAGTCATTTACAATTTATATGAATAGCACCCTTCCCAATTGACATTGTCCTAAAACAGCTTTACAGGAATATAATAATTCTAAATAAAAAATGATCAACTTTATATTTTAAATGTATATTTATATGCAAACTAGGGTCAATGGTGTCAAGGCAAAACTCCCTGAGTTTAAACTTATCATGAGATTATATAAAAAAGAAACCTTGAGTGGAACGACTTATCTGTGTGACACCAGATAGTGTTGTTATAAATAATTTCCATTTTCCATAACCGTACACTATATGGTCAGCTGTAATTGTGTAAATTGTGCAATTGCTCTCTAACACAGATTCAGCGGCTTCATCCATCCCCCTCTGTTTTCACATGTGATCCTAACTGTTAATATAAACTATATCTTATCTCACTATTAATTTTCTTATCTAAGCACCATGTCCTTGGTTTGGTAATACATTATCTATAGCGCATGCTTATATAAATGCTTATAACACAATCAACCATCTGATGCTTTTCACAACTTTAGGATTTGTCTGGAGGATGAGGTAAACCTTATTATAACTCTTTTTCAAATACTTGAGTTAGGCACTCACATTTAAATATTCTGTTGATGTTTAGCTTGAAACATACTTTTGCTTTTTATTTATTACAGATTCCTTACATCATGAATGATAAGGATTTAGAAATTGCTATTGTTGGCATAGGATGCAATTTCCCTGGAGGTGAACATATTAAACTGAAAACATTCACTTACTCTAAACTTCCAGTAAACAAAATGTTTGAATGTTTTTCATTTTGTGTACATAAAATATATCTGATTGTTGTAGGTGAGGGGCTTGATCCTTTCTGGAAAGTCTTGCTTGAGGGAAAGAACTGTGCAGTGCAGATACCATTTCAAAGGTTTGACCAGAATGAGTGGTATGATCAAGATGATAATAAGGCAGGAAAGTCACGGACAGCAAAAGCTGCATTTACTGATGGGTAAGCCTTCTATTTTGCCAGAAAGATGTAATTATTTTATATTGACATTTATTTGCTAATAAATTAGTCGGTTTCTTTATGGACTGCATCTACACGGTACACATATATTGACTATAGATACTATCCAGTAACATATTTCATTTAAACTGAATTAAGTTTTTTTTTTTTTTAATTTTTTTTTCAATTTAATTCAATTAATTGGATTTAATTGATGTTTTTTTCAAAGGAGGCAAATGTTGCTGATGTCTCAATTATCCTGCCTATTAGTAACTGTTAGTTACGGATGTTTTGAAATTGTTGCATAATGACAAAATAACAGGACTAACTGTCCTTAATTATTCTATTTTTAACATCATATACATGCTTATACGATGTATAAATATTTATTTGCCACCACTTAATATCAGACAACATTTGATTTACAGATTTAATGAGTTTGATCAGACATTCTTTGGCATTACTGATGCTGAGATGGAGCAAATGGATCCACAACACAAAATGCTTCTACAGTGTACTTACAGAGCATTGGAAAATGCTGGGATGCCTATGGAGAAGGCCAATGGGAGTAGAACAGGAGTTTTTCTGGGTAATGACCAAACATGATATTTTATCATTTATTAAAAAAATTAAGAAAATATTATATTATTAAAAAAATTATTAAGAAAATATATAATATAGTGTAATATATATATATATATATATATATATATATATATATATATATATATATATATATATATATATATATATATATATGCATGCATGTAATAACACTTCTACATGCTGATTCAGGCCTGATGAACAGAGACTATGAACTCACCATGGCGAATGTCAATCCTGTCATCATCAACCACTGCACTGGTACTGGCATAGCCATGAGTATAGCAGCCAACAGAATCTCCTATACCTTCAACTTTACTGGACCTTCTTTATCTATTGACTGTGCCTGCTCCTCATCTCTTGTTGCCCTTCATTTAGCCTGTCAAGCCATGAGACAAGGTAAAATAATTAAAAAATGTATAGCCTACCAGTGGCCAATATCAGTTACCTTTTTTGTTTGTATGTAGTTCCCTGACATTTTTTTGTTCAATTTGTGCTCCTCAATTGCAAGGATTTTATAGAAATTTTTGATTATAGGATTATTGACACTAAATGTTTTTGTCAGTAATTGTGTAGATCAAAAACATACTCTATTATTTATGGTTAGAATCAGTTATTCGACTATTATTCTTTATTGAAGTTGGTTTGACTGTGTTTTATTTAATAGGAGACTGTGAAATGGCTGTATTTGGTGGTGTGAACTGCATTTTTCAGCCAAGAGTATTTGTGGCTCTAAGTAAGGCAAAGATGATCTCGCCTGATGGAACCAGCAAACCATTCTCCAACACAGCAAATGGCTATGGCAGAGGAGAAGGCTGTGGTGTCATCCTGCTGAAGCCTCTAGAAAAAGTATTTCACTGCTTAATATATACCTTATTACATACATATTAAGTAATTTTCCAATGTAGATAATAATACTAATGTACATAATCTGACAGGCTCTTCAGGATCATGATCATATTTGGGGCATTGTATGCAAAACAGCAATTAATCAAGATGGCCGCAGTGTCACTCCAATCACAAAGCCATCTATGGTCCAGCAGGAGGAGTTGCTCAATAGAATCTATTCTACAGGGACCTACCTGTCCGATATCCAGTACATAGAGGCTCATGGGACTGGGACTCCGGTGGGAGATTCAGTAGAAGCAGACAGCATCTCTAAAGTTATTGCCAAGGCACGACCCTCAGAGGTAGGGCCACTTCTTATTGGCTCAGTTAAGAGTAACATTGGACACACAGAATCTGCAGCGGGAGTGGCAGGACTGATTAAAGTACTTTTGATGATGAAGCATGAAACCATTGTACCTTCAGTGTTCTACTCAGAGGAAAGTTCTAGCATCGATAATCAATCTCTTAACCTAAAGATTCCCACCAAAGCTGAGAAATGGGTCACCAGCAGAGATTCAGTGCGAGTTGCTGGGATAAATAACTTTGGATTTGGAGGCACAAATGCACATGCAGTTGTAAAGCAATATCTTCAAAAAAAACCACCAAAAGAACCTGTCAAGAAACAATACAATTTTTTTGTACTTTCTGCAGCGTCTGAGAAATCACTGGCAATGATGATAGAAGACACAGCTTCAAATATCAATGCAAAGAATATAACAGATGTTCAAAGCCTGGCATATACTTCTAGCTGTAGGAGAAGTCACTGGAAACATAAATACAGGAAAGCATTTCACATATTATCTTTGACAGATTTGAAAGAAAAACTTATGTATGCAAAAGACAAAAAGTGTGTCCCAGCAAAGAAACATACTAGACTAGTGTTTGTGTTTTGTGGAAATGGTGTTACTTACAGAGGTATGTGCAAACAACTTCTAAAAGAGGAATCCACTTTTAGGGCAAAAGTGAGAGAGATTGACAATCTTTTCCAAAGATACATAAAAATTGGGCTGGTGGAAATACTGGAGAGTGAATCTAAACATGAGGTCAGTTTCTCTAAACCAGAAATTATTCAGCCTCTCCTCTTTGCTGTACAGGTCGCCACTGCTAATCTTCTAAAGCACTGGGGTATTAAACCAGATGCTGTTCTTGGACATTCTGTTGGAGAGGTTGCTGCAGCTCATTGTTCTGGTCTGTTGTCACTTGAGGATGCAGTAAAGGTGATCTACTATCGCAGTAGATTGCAGAGTAGAGTAACTGGAGGGAAAATGCTTGTTGTAAGCAACATGCCTGTACCAAATGTGTTGAAAATCCTCCCTTCTTATTCTGGGAAGATTTGTTTGGCAGCACAAAACAGCCCTCAGTCATGCACACTTTCAGGAGAAGAAGATGCTATTGATCATTTGCATAAGTGCTTAAGCAATTCAGATGACGGCAAAAATTTGTTCCTGCATAATTTGGATGTGCCTGCTGCTTATCATAGTCACATGATGGATCCCATTGTGGAAGAAATAGAGAATAGTATAGGCCAATTAAATACGCAAAACATGGAGACAGAATTATTCTCAACAGTGACAGGAGACAAGATGTGCCCAACAGATTTTGTTAACGGTAAATACTGGGCAAGAAATATCCGAGAGCCAGTTGCTTTTGAACAAGCGCTAAGATCGGTTAAACAGACCAAGAATGCAATATTTGTTGAGATTAGCCCAAGAAGGGCTTTGCAAAGAAACATCATTGAGACTCTAGGAAGTGACACAGTGGTGCTCTCCTCAGTGCAGCCAGAAAAAGATGTTGAGGCAATGCTGACAGTTGTATCCAAACTGTTTGAAGCAGGAATCAATATAGATTGGGACCAGTTCTATAAAGGCTGTGAGATGGAACCAATTCCTTTTCCAAGGTATCAGTTTGACAGTGTGAGGAAAGATGTACTTACTGAAGCAATCCATTCGGGTGACAGCAGTATTCATCCTGTAATTACACAGTTAAGTAAAAATGGCTTAGATTTCAGCTGTGACCTCTCCTCTGGGGCAGTGTCCTATCTGTATGATCATAAACATCAAGGTGTTGCCATTGTCCCTGGGGCATTTTATGTTGAATTAGGCTTAGCAGCAATCATGACAAGTGTAAAACCAAAAATACCCCTCAGCTTTCTGCAGCTCAGTATAAAGTTTCACACTCCATGTGTTTTGTCACAGAATGCACCAGATGTGAAAATACGATTGGATCCAACTAAAAGTACAGTAGGGAATAGCTTTCGGTTTAAGGTGTACTCTTTATCATCAAACTACGCATCAGGAACGATTGAGTCAACAGAGGCAAGATTGCCTGAAGAGTCGTACATTTCTCTAAGCTGTATTGCTAAAAGATGTCAGTCTGTTGTGAGTTCTGAGGAGTTCTATAAGAACTTATCTTTGGGTGGATTTCAGTACGGTCCAGTTTTCAAAAACAAGGGAAATGTTTATTATGGAGAGGAACTTGGAGAAACCTACTCTATTGTTACTGTTCCTGATGAAATATTGCCCCAAATGCATGACTACTACATTCATCCTATAGTCTTAGACTATCTTATGCAACTCATTCCTGTCACAGGAACATATCATTTCATGCAAAGGCCTGGATTCCCTTCAGAAATAGGCAGTCTAACTGTGTATGAACCATTGCAGAAGGAGATGGTTGTGTATTTGAGAGCAACACATATGGGTAATGAGGAACTTACCATTTGTGGTTGTTTGGCTGACAAAGATGGCAAGGTTTTGGTTGAACTCAAAAATGTAATCATTACGTACCTAGGGAATCGCACTCGTGTAGTAGAGGAATATTTTTATCACAACAGTTACGGCATAGTGTCAGAGAATGACAACTTCTCAACACCCAAATCACTAGTTTTTGCTGATCAGTTAGGAATTTCTACAGGTTTACAGCAATACTTAGACCCAGCATCAAAATACATTTCATCTACACATACTAAAGTACTGATAGAACATGGATTTGAAGTTTTTCTGTCTGACCTGAACATCCAAAATGTAAATACAAACTTTCAGGAAGTGTTGTTCATGTGGACTGATGCAGATTTAAAGTCAGACAAAACAGAGAATGTGTTAGAATGCATGGCAAGTTGTTGTGAGATTTTCCGGAAAATTGTTGCAGGCCTTAAGTCAATGCATTTCCAAAACTCCATCAGGGTAGTAACCTATCGGTCAACAGGAAAAACAATAGACCACATCAATCCTGGTTTTGTACTGTCTGGAATGACAAGAGCATGTGCAGCTGAACTGTCAGACCTCTCCTTTCAGTTGATAGACATTGAATCTACTAAAGACATTAAACCATTGGCTGAGATTATCAGATCATACCCTTGCAGCAAATACCCTGAGCTAGTTGTAAAAAATGGGCAGATTCTTAAGCCTCAGATTATTCACACGCCAATCTTAGATGGCTCACATCAAAGTGTCCATAAAACAAAGTATGAAAGCTTTATCTTGCAAACCTCTGACCCCTACAGAGTGACAAGCCTGTCAGCAGTTGTTTCTGATGAATCTACCGACCCCATTCAAGGGAAAAATGTAGAAGTCCAGCTCTGTAAAATTTGCATGCACTCCTCAGACTATTTTCCAGTTAGTGTTTCTGATCTTAAATTTGGTCAGACACTGTACTGGAACAAACACACCACTCAGAACTACAAACTTTTAGCACTTGACTTCAGTGGAATTGTCACAGCTGTGGGAAGAGAGGTAAAAGAACTGAAAGTGGGAGACCATATTGTTTCCTGTTACCCTGTTGTTGCCTCTAGCAAAGTTGTTATTCCAGCAGATGCATGCTATAAAACAAAGAGCCTTCCATGTTTGAAGGACACACCTTGTGTATCTTACATGATACTTGCTTGGGAGATCTTACACTGTGCCCTGCCTAAAGCCAGACACCAGAGGTTGGGCATTTTCTCAACTATCCCAGACTCAGCTTTGGTGAAAGTCTTAAGTGTCACAGCAGTCAAATCGGGATGGAGAGTCTCTGTGGCTAAAAACACAGATCAGCTGTCTCATGACTTGAGTGAGATTGCAGCATTAGTGCTTCTGCCTCCATATGATGAAACTGTCATTACAAATGTAAGTCAAATAACAAGTGTTAGAGACATTATTCTTGTTGCGGACAACCAGCCAGACAAATGTGTCAGTCAGCTTGCTTTTAGAGGTCAAGATAATGAGGTTCATATGAAAATCCTTTTCACATCTAGCCTCATGCAAAAGCAGTCAATAAGAGCACGGAAACTGCAAGTATTTCACTGGTTGAAAAAAATGCAATTGGACAGAAGATTTGTGTGTTTTGAAAAAAGCACAATTCAGAATTCAAAAAGAGAAATCACTCTTCGCTTGGCTTCAGGATCATACTTCAGATGTCAAACCATGCCAATGGTGGTTTTGTGCCATGGCACTAAAGATGAACCTTCAGATATTCCCCTGATACCAAAAGCCAAAAAGCTGTTCCAGAAGAATTCTGTTTACATTGTGACTGGTGGTCTATCAGGACTTGGATATCAAACAGTGAAATTCATTGCTCAGAGAGGTGGAGGGAATATTGTTATTCTGTCTAGGAGTGGTGCAAATGATCAAATAGAACAGGAGATAAATAACATAAAAAATCAGTGCCAATGTTTAATCACAAGATTACAATGTGATGTTTCGGTCTCAGAACAAATTCACCAAGCTGTTGCTCAGATCACTAAACTGTTACCATCCAAACCAATCAAAGGAGTGTTCCATAGTGCGGTGATCCTTAATGATGGACTGATTGAAAACCTAAACAAATCCCACTTTGAGAAGGTCATGAGACCAAAAGTGAATGGTGTAATTAACCTTCACAATGCCACCAAACACTGTGATCTGGATTATTTTGTATGCTACTCCTCTGTCTCAGCGTTCCTTGGCAATGCTTCACAGACAAACTACGCTTCTGCTAATTCATTTATGGATACCTTCTGCCAGTATCGCAGAAACATTGGACTTTCTGGGCAGGCAATTAACTGGGGAGCATTAAATTTGGGTCTCTTGTTAAACCAACACCATTTCCAAAGATTTCTAGAGTCCAAAGGAATGATGATGCTGGAAGTCACAGAAATCCATGATAGTCTTGAGCAGTGCCTTTTGATGAACAAACCTCAACAGGTTGTGTGCAAATTCCATTTCAAAAACATTAGATATAATGTCCTGTCTCAAAACAAATCCCTCACCATGCGGTTATCAGCCCTGGTGGAGGAAGAGCTCAAAAAGGCTAAAATGATCAACTCAAAACCTGACCAGACTAAGAAAATCTCTTCACCCAATGAATATATCAAATCATTGATAAGTGAGAATATTAACATTGAACAAGATGAGCTGAGTGATGATACTTGTCTGTCAGCACTGGGCATTGATTCCATGTTAGCCATGACACTGCAGAACCTCATCTTTCAAGATAAAGGAGTCAGTATTCCTTTGGTGGCACTCCTTGATCCAGAGAAGACGCTGTCGGACTTGGTTAAAACACTGATGGAATTTGAAAATGGAGAAAAGCAAGAGAGTAGCAATGACTTTCTCCCTATTGAGGAGATGACAGGATTCTAGTGCTTTTGACAAAAGGAGATATACATAAGCAAATGTTGATGTGCAGCTTACAGTTTTAACTCAAACGCCGGTCTTGGTGTGAATTATGTTAAGCACCATTCTGGATTTATATTCATTCAGATATTGTCAATCTATTGTACAAAAACTAATTAATGTAAATGTTTATGTTGATACTGCAGTTATGTTCTCTGTAAAATGCTATGACTGTAATACTGTAATACATATTGTATATTTTGGGGTTATGTTATTGGGTTGATATCAGTTAGTTAGATAAGTTATTAGCTGGGAATTATACAGCAATATATACATTTTGTATACTTTGTCAAAATCTATTGCCATTATTTTTTTCACAAATGTATAATTCTAATATCATCTCACTAATAATCTGAACATGACTTTGGGAGTGGTGTGTGTGTGTGTGTGTGTGTGTGTGTGTGTGTGTGTGTGTGTGTGTGTGTGTGTGTGTGTGTGTGTGTGTGTGTGTGTGTGTGTGTTTGTGTGTAATGGAATGTCCCACGAAATCAACAGACTTTTAACACCTTTCAGCACCTTATATCTACATTTTACTATATTACCTTATCACTAATATTACATTCTGTTTGTTTCTCTATTTGTTATGAAATAATTCAGAGAAGTTTTTAAATAACATGCACTGAAATTTATATCTGAGCAATAAGGCAGTATTTTAAGGGGTTAACTTCACTAATGTACATGTTTGAGAATACCAGTTCCACATATGATATACTGTTCTCCATACATTTTTGTAAATATTAATATTGTAAGTTGATTACTGATAATATAAAGTAGGAGAAAGAATAAAGCTAATGTAATAGTTGTATTTAGTAGAAATCCTTTACCAGAAATGCTGCAGGGGAAATCTATGTCTCATTACATATGTAGTATGAACCTACATTAAGTGTTTTTTATTAACCAGGATATTAAAAAAGATAATCACATACATCACTTGTAAACATCTTCAATGTATATTTTATTATTCATATATTTAATTATTCTGATTACTCTTGTAACTAAATGAAATATCTATTTTTGTTACTTTGTATTACAGTTTCTTAATAAATAAATAAATAAATATGCAAATTCTGGACAATTTAAGATTTTACTGTTGTGGCAAATGCCCACCATTTCCAAACTATTTGAATGCAATTTACTCTCATAAGCTGGGATTTTACATAAGTCCATATTACAAAACAAACATATAAACAAAAAAAACAAACACATGAATTAAGGCTTCACTCTATCTGTCATAATTCAACAGATCATTTCTATTAAATGTCTCAGACAGCTTTAATCCCTTAATTATTAAAAAGGCAAATATATAATCAAATGAGTGATTTTTCATTCGTCCTTTAATTTTTTTTCTTTATTGTTTTAAAGGTCAAAGTAAAAGTGGCTTGTGATAGATCTTAACTACTGCCAACATTTGTGTTTACGATTGTGTATAGCTTAATTGATATGATAATTTATTTTATATATTAAACTATGATGACTCACTGAAAAGCACAAAGGTAGCCCCAATCTTTAGGTTAACAATCTGTATCTGTATCTAACACAGAAACTCTTACCGATTTTCAACATTTTGTTAAAATAAATTTCTAAATACTGTGCCTCATACATTTACTCCGCATTATGCTGCTGTCATTTAAATTTTATTGTACAAAGAAACAACAACCTTTTTAATTAGCAAAGTTTACTAAAGTTTATTTGTCATTTGTCATACAGTTGTCATAATCTCAAAGATTTTGGCTGTGCAAAATACACAGCATAAACATAACTTACATAAGCACATAAAAAATATCAATATATGGATATGTACATTGTCAACAGTATACATTTTTCTAGAATCCGAATCAAAATCAAAATAATTGATCAAATAATCAGCATAGATTAAAGATACATTTCTTTTATGTTTAGTTTTTATCACTGGTTTCTTTAAGAAGCATAGCCAGTGAGTTCAGAGTGATGTTAGGATCTAGTAAAGTAGCAAGTGGAATATTCACACCACTATCCTGAAAGATTTGATTCTGCAATGTCATAGCCAACATTGAATCCATGCCCAGTGCAGCAAGGCAGGTTTCAGCTTCAAACTCCTCTGTATCAACATTGCAAAGGTCACCTACCATGCCTCTAATGTAATCATCAAAAGATGAGTGTATATCCTTCCTGGACTCATTCACTGTTTTGACTTCAAACTCTTTCTCAATTAAGGCTGCTAGACGGACTTTTAGAGAGGCATTCTGTGAGAGAACGTTGTTCCTCAAGTTTCTGAAGTTGAATTTGCACACAACTTGCTGAGGCTTGTTTTCCAATAAGCAATGTTTTAAAGCTTCATGGATTTCTGGCACTTCCATTGTCATCAAACCTTTGGCTTCTAAGAATTTTTGATAGTCTGCTTTGTTGAACAGAAGACCTAATTTAAGAGGTCCCCAATTGATGGTCTGTCCAGCAAGTCCGGCATTACGGCGGTAGTGGCACAAAGAGTCTAGAAATGAGTTCGCTGCTGCATAATTAGCCTGGGATGCATTGCCAATAAAAGAGGAGACGGATGAATAACATACAAAATAATCAACTTTGCTGTTTAAAGTAGCATAGTGAAGGTTTAGTGCACCACTAACCTTTGGACGCAAGACTTTTTCAAAGGCAGACTTATTAAGTGTTTCAAGCAGCCCATCATGCAGCACAGCAGCACTGTGAAAAACTCCTTTTATTGGACAAGCAGGGAAAGTTTGTCCAATGACAGTGACTGCTTCCAGTACCTCATCTGATACAGACACATCACACTGGAGAGTGATTATTCTTACTCCATATATATTTTTAAGGTTGGTGATATGCAGTTGTGTCTCCTCAGATGGAGCACTCCTTGAGAGTGTAGCAATGCACTTTCCACCCCAGTGTGAAATGAACTTCACTGTTTCAAGACCTAATCCAGATAAACCACCTGAAACTATGTACACTGCAGTCTGTGAGAAGAGCTGCGTTGGTCTGTCTTGTAGATATATCTGGGACCTACCAGCCATAGACCCAGTGTTATCCAGAAGTATCAAGGACACTGTTTCAGCAGTAAAGTATGATCCAACATTCTCTGTTTCAGCTTGGGTAGACTTGAAAACCTTGCTTTGTAAGGATAAAAAATTCCCATCCAATTGCATCATTTTTAGCCATCTGTACACAACAGAACTCTGTGTTTTGAGATTAGATTTCTGAAAAATGTTGCACAATTTAACAAAGTGAAAGCACATATTCTCACTATCACTTGGAAGAATGCTTGTTGCAGGTTCATTGTTGTTACAGACAAGGAAAATGTGCTCTGCACTGACTTTACTGTTTAACTGTGCCAAGCATGATTGATCATAAGGAGGTATAAGGACAAAGACAGGGCACTGATCTAAACCTTGTCTAAGGGCATTCAATTCCATTTCTGTAACAACATTCCATCCTGACTTGTTCGCTGTGATGGTTAACACCTTCATCAGAGCAGAGTCTGGAGTCGAGGTGAAAATACACAATGTCTTGTTTTGTTTGACCTTAAGTAATGCACCGTGTAAAATCTCCCAAGCAAGTATGAAGTAAGAGACACAAGGAGTGTCCTTCAAAAACTGAAGCTTCTTTGTTTTATAGCAAGCATCCTCTGAAAGGATAACCTTGGAGGATGCTACAGTGGGGTAACAGGAGACTATATGGTCTCCCACTTTCAGGTTCCTTACATCTTTTCCCACAGCAGTAACAGTCCCACTAAAGTCAAGAGCTAAAAGTTTGTGCATCTGAGATGTGTTTTTGTTCCAATATAATGCCTGGCCAAATTTAAGGCCAGACAGACTGACTGGAAAATAGTCTGAGGAGTGCATGCAAATTTTACTAATTTGGACCTCCACATTTTTTCCATTGATGAAATCAAGTACATCATTTGTTGGTATGGATGACAAGCAAACCATTTCATATGGGTTTGCTGTATGTAAGCTGAAGCACCTAGACCATGGAGAGTTTACACTTTTGGGTATTTTATTAAGGGCTGTTCGTGTTATCACTGTTGACTGAACCTGCCCTTGGCTTATCAAGACCTCTGGGTACTCATGGCATTTATAGGAGCAAATTACATAACCCAGTGCTTTTATGTCCTCACTTGAAAGTGTGGCAAGATCTATCAACTGAAAAGAATTTTCCGACAACTCAGCAGCACAAGCCCTTGTCATGCCTGATAGTACAAATCCTGGACTAATGTGATCAATGGTGCTTTCAGAGGATCTGTAAGTTATGACATGAAGAGTGCGCAAGTGCTTGCACTTCCTTATAGTCAAAACAATGTGACGGTAAAGCTCACAAATGTTTGCCAACTGCTCCAGGACTGTCTGAGTTTTAAGAAAACCAAGGTTTTTACAGCTACATATAAAGAGAATTTTCTCCATATCAGCTGTACTCTGATCCAAGTCTAATAGAAAATCTGTAACTTGAAAGGTAGACAATCCTTCATCAGCAGGAGACAAAAATACAGAGGATGGGTCTAGGTATATCTTTAGTGCATTAGCGATACCTAAAGAATCCTCAAAGACGACAGCTTTTGGTTTGCTGTCTATGCTGTTAATTGCAGGGGCAATGAGTCTTTCATTATGAAAGAAGCAAAAGTCAGTAACTTTTGCAATTTCTCCTACAAGTGTGATTCTGACATCCCTCAGCTCAACCAGTGTGTGTCCTTTTCTGTCTGTGAAGCAACCACATACCTCAAAGTATTCTGGCATCTCCTGAGTAAGCCTCATATATATGACCATTTCCTTACACAGAGGTGCAATTATCACCATGCTGCCAATTGCAGAGGGAAATCCATGTCTAATAGTGCTGTTCCTCATGGCTAAAACAGATGTCATCTGCAGGAAATAATCTAATACAACAGGATGCAAATAGTACTTGTATAACTGGTTTAGCAATTGATCCGGTATTCTGACATTGGCTACTGCTTCTTTGAAATGCTCTCCATACTGGATGTCACCCAGCTGTTGAAAAATGGGCCCATACTCAAACCCTGCCTGGTTAAGCATAACATATACTTGTTCGCCTGGTATGACTGATGGACATCTCTTCGAAATAATGTCCAAGAGAACGACTTGATGCTCAGTCACACCTGGTCCTGCTATATAAGCAATGCTGCCCGACGCATGTGTTGTAGCAGAAGACTGAATCTGAAACAGTGTCTTGTCCTCATGTGGCTCAAGTTGCACTTTCACACAATGTGAGCTCTTACTAAGAACAAGTAAATTCTGAAAGTTTATTGTAAGTTGAAGTGAAGCAAGAGGCATCTTTGGGGTCATTGATTCAATGACAGAAGCCAAAGCTAGTTCAGTGTAGAGGGCACCTGGAACAATAACTATACCATTGCTTTTGTGCTCCCAAATGTAAGGGGTTGTTTCTAATGACAGATTGCATTTGAACATTCTGTTATTGCATTTATGGGGAATTATAAGGGGATGGGGGCAGAAGGCCATCACCTCATTACCTTGCCTTACTTCCTCAAAGTATACATCGCTTTTACAACAATCAAACTGATAGACTGGGTAAGAAGCTGGTGGTGACTGAAACCCATTATAGAAATGGCCCCAGTCTACATTGATCCCAAGCTCAAACAGTTTGTATACAACAGTATGTAGTGTATCTTGATCTTTGTCTGGTTGGATTGATGAGAGCACCATTGTGTCATTTCCTAATGTCTCCATGATGTTCCTCCGCAGAGCCCTTCTTGGGCCAATCTCAACAAAGATTATGTTCTTCCTGTTACTGGCCACTGCTCTTACTGCTTGTTCAAATGCAACTGTATTTCTGATATTTCTTGCCCAGTAATCTCCGGTTACAAAATCTCCTGGACAGCACATCTTTCCCGTTACTGTGGAAAATAAATCACATTCCATTTCATATTGATTTAATGACCCAATGCTGTCTCTAATTTGAGTGAGAACTGGATCCATCATATGACTGTGGTAGGCAGCAGGAACCTCCAAGACATGAAGGAACATATTCTTTGCTTTGAACGAATTCTTTAACAATTGATGTACACTTTCAATTGCATCTTTCTCTCCTGACAGCACACATGACATAGGACTGTTCAAAGCAGCCAGACACACTTTCCCTGCGTATGCTGGGAGAATTTTCAAGATGTCTGACACAGCCATATTACCAACAACAAGCATCTTTCCTCCGGTGACTTTGCACTGTAGAACACTCCGAAAATAGATTACTTTCACGGCTTCCTCTAGAGACAAAAGCCCGGAGCAATGGGCTGCAGCAACCTCTCCAACAGAGTGCCCAAGAACAGCAGTGGGTCTGATGCCCCAATGCTTTAGCAAGTGAGCTGTGGCAACCTGGGTGGCAAAAAGGAGGGGCTGGACAATGTCTGGCTTTGAGAAATCATCGTTGTCAAAGCTGCTTGCGATCTTCTGTAAAATGCTTGTAGTTCTGTAATTCTGAAAATAGTTTTCAACCTCTCTAATCTTTTCTCTGAAAACAGGCTCCTCTTTTAGGAGCTGCCTGCACATTCCTCTGTATGTAACCCCATTCCCACAGAAGATGAAGACTACCATGGGGTCTGGTTTAACAGCATCAAACTTGTTGTTTAGGCTAGTTTTCAGCTGTTCCTCTAAATCTGATAGAGATGTTGTAACATACACTTTCCTATATTTGTGTTTCACGTGACTTCTTCGGCACGCTGATGTATACAAAAGAGTTGGTAAGTCAACTTTGTTTTCTGTGCTGATTCTTTGATAGGTGTCAGCAATACACATCTCAAGAGATTTACTTGTGGCAGCAGACAATGGGAACAATTTCCTTGAACCAAACCTTTCTAAGTTAGAGGATCTAACATGTTTATATTCTTTGATGATAGCATGTGCATTAGTTCCTCCAAAACCAAAACTATTAATTCCAGCTACCCTTTCTTTGGAACCTGTGTAATGCCATGTTTCAACGTTGGTGGGAATCTTTAGGTTAAGAGCTTGATTATCGATGCTAGAACTTTCCTCTGAGTAGAACACTGAAGGTACAATGGTTTCATGCTTCATCATCAAAAGTACTTTAATCAGTCCTGCCACTCCCGCTGCAGATTCTGTGTGTCCAATGTTACTCTTAACTGAGCCAATAAGAAGTGGCCCTACCTCTGAGGGTCGTGCCTTGGCAATAACTTTAGAGATGCTGTCTGCTTCTACTGAATCTCCCACCGGAGTCCCAGTCCCATGAGCTTCTATGTACTGGATATCGGACAGGTAGGTCCCTGTAGAATAGATTCTATTGAGCAACTCCTCCTGCTGGACCATAGATGGCTTTGTGATTGGAGTGACACTGCGGCCATCTTGATTAATTGCTGTTTTGCATACAATGCCCCAAATATGATCATGATCCTGAAGAGCCTTAGAAAAAGAATACAAATTTCTAAACATAAAAATTGAATATACAATTTGGATATATTATACTGTACACCTACCGAGTACACCAAGATCATTAAAAAGAACTTACTTTTTTCAAAGTTTTTAGAAGAACTATACCACAGCCTTCCCCTCTACCGTATCCATCTGCTTTTTTGGAGAAAGGTTTACTAGTGCCTCCAGGTGAAATCATTTTAGCTTTGCTGAGAGCCACAAAGACCCGTGGCTCAAGAATACAGCTAACGCCTCCACAAAGTGCCATCTCACAGTCACCTAGTGGAAGAGAAAGAAATATGTCCTAAGTGAAGTGAAAAAACAAAAAAACAAAAACAAAAATAAAACATTACAATATGTACAAAATATTTTCCTACCACAGATTGTAACATGACGTTTCTAATAAATTAATTAGTTAATTCATATCATGGCAAATCCAGCAGTTCATACAAAAATGTCGGGAGTTCAAAAGCTTTCCATGAAAAACTAATTTCCACCAACTCATTTTTATTTTTCCATTACTTATTTTCTTTTACAAAAGATTTACTCATTCCTCAGTCACATCCCATACCCTTCGTATTAAATATCTCTAACTAAATTATTATGAAAGAATACAACCATACAGATAAGATAATCATAATCAAGATAATCAAATACAATAATTATACAACTACAGTGGTTGTGCAAAACATAATCTATTTGTGTTATCAGAGGCTATCAAGTTATTTGCTTTTATTGCAGAGGCAGAGATGGAGGAAGAATTTTATATTACACACATGAACATACACACACTAGTAAAGGTGTCTTGGAAACAATACATAGCTTTGTTGTTCTGCAAAAACCTCATCATCACTGACAGAACTTTGCTCAGTGTCCAGAGTATGGGTCTTTATATTTAATTAGTTCCATTACGTCATGTTTTAACCAAGGGGGCTGTAGGCTTGCTGTAATTTATGTTCAGAAAGCTCTTACCTTGTCTGATTGCTTGGCAAGCAGAATGGACTGCAACTAAAGAGGAGGAGCAGGCACTATCAATGGCAAATGAAGGCCCAGTGAGGTTGAATGTGTAGGAGATCCGGTTGGCTGCTATACTCATAGCTGTCCCTGTGCCATTGTAATGGGTTATTGTACTTGGGCTGTTGTTCAGTAGTGTTTCGTAGTCTCTGTTCATGAGCCCTGGAAAACAGAACAATCAGAATATATGTATAAATAGCTGCTGTACTAAGAATAATATCAGTTCTGAGGTGCACTACTATATACTGAAATACTGTTGTTATTACCGATATAAACACCTGTTCTGGAGCCACTGACTTTTTCCATAGGAATGCCAGAATCCTCCAACGCTCTGTAGGAACACTGCAAAAGAAGCTTTTGCTGGGGGTCCATAAAATTAGCTTCAGCTTCAGAAATGCCAAAAAACCTGTAATCAAACTCATTGAACCTAGTGTGTAAAAAGGATAAAAACAAAAAGGGGAGAAAACATTTTTGTAACACAGAAAAAAAGTTTTACTGTAGTATTTTGTATTTTTATATTAATTTGTCATATTTTTATATAAGTAATCCAAATATTTATGATAAGAAATGGAAATTTATTAAAAATGTTGTGCAGGATTTTAAAATACTATAAAGGCTATGAGAAAAGAACAAACTAGTTTCAGAGTAAGGGTACGTATTTCCAAATTAGTTAAATTGTGTAGCAATTACAGTCATACACATAAAATATTTCAAATAATTCTTAATAATTAAGCTTTTAAACCAAAGTACAAAAGAGGAAATCCAACTAAATCCAAACCCAAGTACACAGAACAATGACTCAAAGCCTGCTGCTTAAACAGTCAATGATATGTAGGCATAAATAACCTGTATGTTTTACATCAATTGTACAGTAAAAAAAAATAAAATAGATACAATAAAACAATAACCATCACATATATTTAATTTAGACAAAAATTCAAAGGCAAATAAGTTTGAACAAGGAAATATATATTAATGATTTACCCATCGATGAAAGCAGCTTTAGTAGTTTGGATTTTGCCAAGAATAGTGTCATCAGGATCATACCACTGTGCTACATCAAATCTCTGCTCTGGAATATCCACAGCACAATTTTTCCCATCAACAAGAACATTCCAGAAATTGTCAAGTCCCTCACCTGCAAGGATGTCACACAAATCATAAGTATGTATGCACAATACTCAGGGAGAATCTATGTGGCACTTACAAAACATTGGCACTTACCCCCTGGGAAGTTACATCCAACCCCAACTATAGCAATATCTTCATCCATGTTGTTTGCCTCATCAACAGATTTAGAAACTTTGGCACCACAGTATAATGAGCTTCATCATCACTGTGGTTCCTGTTACTAAACAGAGTGTATGTGCTCATTTCCATGCCTGCACTATAGCCCGGACCCTTTATAAAGCCTCCTCACCAAGACTTGTTTAAACTAAAGTCTCTTTCAAGAGAGGGTTATTGAGTTACATGCAGGGTTTTCATGCAACCCACAATTAAGGTGGTTTGAAACAAAAGCCATTAATTACACGGCCGGGCAAAAATAAAGAAAAGGCATTTAGGGGCACTTCCTATGAGGGGGATATAATGGAGGCATTTTCTCCAGGCCCCAATAATACAGTGGCATTACAGAATTTTGATCAGTTAGAAGAGCTTTTAAGTAATCGTATATCACTGATGTGAAAATCACCTAGCAGAAAATTACCCCCAAACAGATCAGTTTCCTCTGTTTGTTCTTTAAATATAGCCAATGATCATTTAAAGTAGTTGTCTCTTATTATTTTGAGGTAAGGTGATATCTTAGATTATTTATATTTTATTAAGTCTCTAACAATTATGCTTTCTCTAATGTACTGCCAACAGTTTAATTATAGAGAACCGCTCAGTTAATTCTTTAGGATTTGAAATCTGACTAGAATATTTTACAGTTACCTTCACTTTTACTTACACACACACACACACACACTTCCCATATTTAGCACACTTTATTAGTTATTCACAATTGTTCATTGAAATTAGGGAAATAAATCTCAGTGAGGATTAATTCACAGAGCAAACACAGACATTTACATAGACTCTTATATACAGGGTTGCCATCACAGCTCCTTTACCAGCCACAAAACCATCCACAGCTAATCAAATACAGATGACTTCCATCAGCACCATGTCAAACTAATATTAAACAAATAAATAGGGCATTAAGTAAAATCAGACTTGTTTATACAACTAAATAACATTATCTAATATAAAAGTCGAAAGAATTTTTTTGGTATTTAATCCTGCAACTTTGTCAACGTCCATCACTTCAGCTTTTCTCGTTTCCAAGATGGAGGCTACTCCATATAAGAAACCAAGATCTTAGATCTTTATCTAATTATTGAAGTAATACTAATGTTCTGAAGTTACATTCTTAGTTATGTAAGGAAAAAGATTTAATGAATGAAAAAGTACAATTAACTCTACATTGAAGACAGCATAGACTTATTTGTTTGCCCCAAGACACAATGTATTCAGAGGGGATGTTTGTTTTCCAGATTAAAGACTAACTTAAATTGAGGTTGCAATTGTTTCTGGTATGAGAAAGCTGCAGCTGGAGTTCATTTAGAAGACCTATGGTTAAAAGAAGTTATATTAGATCAATAAGATCGGTCAGGTTTAATGGCTTTATTGAAAGACAGAAGTCTGTTTCTGTGGAATGAATATTTCGTACTATCATTCATGATCCCAGAGGGCATTCCTGTATTCTTATTCTGTTTTACAGGACTTGTAACAGCGAAAGGTGCACCAGATTGAAGGGGTAATCATGCCTTTCTGCACACACAGGATGGTCAAGAATTTTCAATGTCCAGCACTTTCCAGTATGCACTGGCAGGGTTCATTTGTCAGCAAGAGTAGCTGTTGTGCAAAAGTGGAAATAAACAATAAATCCACTCTTACATACTAAATAGGCTACAAAGAGGTTGAAAATGCAGGCATTTTTAAAAAGTTGGTTTGGGAAACTACAATAGTCCAAATAGCTCCATGAAAGTATCTCTGAAACATTCGGGACACAGAAATGAAAATTAAATAGAAATATTTCTCATTATATTATGCGTTTCTGCTGATTGATAGTGGAAGAACCGAAATGATATTAGTTTCCTTCCTCATTCCATCATTTCTGTTTAACTAAACGACTTCAGCTCTTTAGACATTCTTGAGGACATCATCTTGGGTCTAGAGATTTGCCCTCCAGAACCATCTGAATTTCTTTTGCATCCAGAGTCTCATAGGTGAGCAGAGCATCTGCCAGTTTTTTGTGCTCTTTGCTGTATGTCTTGAGGAGTTTCTTTGCACGCTCATATGAATCCTGTTGGGGAAAAAGTACAAGAACAGATCAGCATGTTCTCTCCTTAAGAATATGAGCATGCATTTACTGAGTGATCATGAGAAAGGTACCTGTAACAGCATCCTGACTTCCTGGTCAACCGCAGCTTGTGTTTCTGGACTATGTTTGGACAGGTCAGAGTAGGTCATGACACCCAGCTGGAAAAAACAGAGAAAGCAACTGATTCAGACTGATTACATTACACAGTGAAACAAGAGTGGAAAAGCTGCAGGATACAAACAACAAAATGTATTTAACTAAATGTATTTAAAGCCCAAACTTCATATTATGTTGGCAACAAAACTGCACTTAAGAACAACACAGACTGCTTTAGCCTAACAGTTACATATCACTTCCTGGAAATAACAAGGCCTAGTTTATACGGCTCTCTTGACAGAAGAAGAGCACTCTGCACCACAGTGAGGGTTTATTGATAAGTGTGGTGTGCAGACATGCTTTGCTGCCCTGGCTTGCGTTTCTCTAGGGAATTTCCCTTGTGTATGTTCATGGGCCACAGCTTGGAGGGAGGTAGGTCATGTTGCACAACAAGAAACAGAGGAAATTGTGTAACTTTTTTGCTTATGGTTTAAAGGTTTTAGAGAAGCATTGTAGTGAATTTGTTTCAGTTGCAAAGGTCATAATTGTAAACAAATAAAGCATAAATAAAATCCAAATACAATAAAATTTCCATAGTTTTCTATAGGATAGGGATAATGTCCCCCAACAAGCAAACAGTTGTTTCTAATGTGTTTCACGTTGGAATCTCACACAGGGACATAATCACTATATTGTACTTTTTAAATAAATAAATAAATAAATAAAAAGTAACAAATATGGTGCCTACGTTTTGTTATTCCTATAGTGAAACAGAACTTGCATTTCCCTTACTTTAATTCATGCAGCACTGCCCTCTAGTGTACACGCTTACATTAAGTTTAAAGAGTGACTTTCACAGCATTTTCCTTATAGGGCTACAAATTAATCAGACAAAATAAACATTAAATGACAGCTTAGATGAAGCCCTAAAATGAGAAGCATAGGAACCGTAGAAGAGCTTCTCTTTGTTTTCAATTATACTAAGCAATTAAGTGTTTAAATATTCTGAATGGATTTAACGTCTACCAGCTTCTGATTACATGAACTGAATATCACTAAACAGGAGAAAACGGGCAAATTCTTGCAACAAAACAAGAAACACTTTTTCAGAAAAAGAGGAGAAACTTGATAAAATATTTAATCAGTAATCATACCTTGTCACTCATTCCAAAGCGTGTAACCATCATCTTTGCGATCTTAGTTGCTCCATCAAAATCACTAGATGCTCCTGTAAAGATTGATCAATAATTTAGCATTTTAAAAATAAACAAACAACAACATTTTGCCATGAGTAAAGATGCTCACCCGTAGTGATGTATTCATCGCCAAAGATGAGCTCCTCTGCCACTCTGCCGCCCATACTAACATCCATCTGAGCCAACAGCTGAGAGCGAGTCTCACTCCAACGATCATTTTCTGGAAGCATAGACACCTGCGTGGGGGAAAAAAATATTACAAAAATACAGTTTTTCTAAGGTTTTTTTTTGTGTGAAATGGTTTTAGCATTCATGACAACAAAAACTGCATCTTCATGATAATTACATGACCAAGGGTGGGTCCTCGTGGCATGATAGTAGCTTTATTTATGGGCATTGCGTCTTTAGTATAATATGCCACAATAGCGTGCCCGGATTCATGAAATGCAGTGATCGTCTTGTTCCTCTTGTCGATCTCCGCACTCCTGCGCTCTGGGCCTGGGGAGAAATCGTCAGAACTCAGTTGCTGGCCTATTGTGAGAGTCAGGTTCCTCCATCATAATGTCTCTCCCATATGCACACAGTAAAAAAAACTTACCCATGAGGATCTTGTCTTTAGCAAACTCCAGTTCCTTTATTGTCACCATCTCCTTTCCATCTACAGCAGCCTTTAGTGCTGCCTGATTCACCAAGTTCTCCAGCTCAGCTCCAGAGAAGCCCACTGTTCCCCTGGCAATAATTTCTGCATCTACATCTACAAAAGATGCAAAAAATAACAGTTAATTAAAATTAGTTAAAATTATTCTATTATAAAAATTGTGGGGTTTTCCTTCCCACACTTCAATAATACTACAATATTTTCTCACCAGGGTCCACTTTGATTTTCTTCAAGTACCAGTTCAGGATCTCAGTGCGTCCTTTTACATCAGGTCTGGGGACTGTGACTTGCATGTCAAACCTCCCAGGTCTCACAAGAGCACTTAATGCATACACAGACACATGTACAAGTCAATAAAGAAAATGGAGCCAAGGAACTAAAATAAATTGGCTGAACAGGTCATAATATACTAAAATTAATAATTACATTTTTTTCTTTATTCAAGAGGGGAGTGGGAGCTCTTTATTTAAACACAATACACACTGGGTCCTACTGTTCTTGTTCTTTTTCTCTCCAGATTTTTAACAACAGGCCATTCATGCTAAAGTTTTAGGGAAAATAAATAAATCATGCTTTAAACCTTCCAATTACTTACTTGTCCAAAGCTTCTGCAAAATTTGTTGCCCCAATAACAATAACACCTTCATTTGGCTTAAACCTGAAATTATAAAAAATGAATAAAAAAAACAAAAAAAACAATACAAATTAGTGCTTATAAACATGTTTACTTTTATAAATACTTTGACATCCAGACAAAATACTAACCCATCCATTTCTGCCAGGAGCTGGTTAATGGTTTGACGTGAATATGGATGCATGGGCGACTCTATCCGTTTTCCACCCACGCTGTCCAACTCATCAATAAAGATCACGCAAGGGGCATTAGCTTTTGCCTCTTCTGCAGGAGAAAGAAAACAAAAGTACCACAATCTTATTGTGTTAGCCTGAATGAACAAGACATTGGACAACAATAATGTGGGTATGGATCAGAGGCATGGCTATACCATTCTCAAAGCACTTTATACTCACTGAATAGGTTTCTGATGCGACTTGCTCCAACACCCACAAACATCTCATCAAACTCAGATCCTGAGGCGTAATAGAATGGCACATCTGCCTCCCCTGCCACAGCTCTGGCAAGCAGAGTCTTTCCAGTACCAGGTGGACCAATCAGAAGGACACCTAAAAACATGGTGTTAATTCAGTCAAAGCCTTTAATGTACAATGCATTCATTTTATGGACCAGGTGATACGGTTTATTTATTATTATTTTATTTATTTTATTATTATTCTAGATCTATACCTTTGGGTAGCTTTCCACCAAGTGCAGTGAATTTCTGAGGATTCCTCAAGAACTCAACAATGTCTTGAAGCTCGCTCTTTGCCTCCTCCACACCTTTCACATGCTCAAAGGTGACATTCTTCATCTGGATTGGATCCAGTGCTGCATCCAGACCAGACGTGCTACGGAATCTGACTGTTAAGGAACAAAACGGAATAAGGGAAATTTGGGATTTAAATAAATAAATAACTGATGAAACAGATCATTAATAGACTTTTTAATTTTTTAGAATAACAGTGTTGACCAATAGCCAGACACATTTTAAAACTCTCTTCACAGCTATTTAGAGGAAGGAGGTAACAAACGATAAACTGTGATATTTTTTAATGATGTTACAGGCTAGTGTAATGCAGCAATATGAGAAGTGAGCTATTAGACAGATTTTATAACAGATTTATTAAACATCTAACTAATAGCAGTCATACTACATGTACTGTACATACTAGACATGACTCATTTATATACACACCAAGTTTGTATCAGTTTGAAAGTGGTCAGCTTTTTTTGAACAACAGTGTGTAGATTAATCTGGAACAAGCAATACACTGTGAGAACTCTAAGAAAACACGTTTTGTGCCATGCATCCAAACACTGAGAACAAGTAAGATGAGAAACAAACCAGTATCAGAAAACGAGCCTTTACCCGAGAGAAATGGGGTTCTTGACAAACCATAGATGCCAACGAGCAGGAGGACAAGCAAAATCAAACGAGTCCTCTTAAGTGAATCTGTCAAAAACAATAGTATTTCTTGTGAGAGATGTAATTTTCACAAATATTCTTGTCTTGTCAAGGACAGTCTTCATAAATGCATATTAATAATGGAAGTCAGCACTAAGCATTTATGGTTTAAGCAAAGCAAGACAAATGTTCAATAAGTAACAGCATCACAAATTATTAAAAGGGTCGTGCCTTGGGTCTTCTGCATTAGGGTTTGAGATTTCAGGAAACCCTCTGCAAAACCAGTTTTAAAGGCATCAAGCTGATTCTCTGGAAGATTCCTGCGTTTCACTAACTGGTCAAGACTCTCTGTATCAGCTTTATCCCTCATAAGAAGACCCTGTTAAGGAGTAATGTAGAAAGAGACAACCAAGGGTATACAAAAGACAGAAAGAGAGAGAGGGAGAGAAACACACTCTTAGACTTTCACTAAACAACTATGACACATCGTTCAATTTCATATAAACACACTGTTTCTTGTGTTATGTTGCTTAATTATACACATCAATACTGCTCCTAACCTTCATAAATAGTGGAGTATAGCTCTCAGATTCTGCTGGACTCTCGTAGCTCGATTGAAGGCGCCTGGTCTTGGCCCTCAGAGTCTTAAAACCACGTCTTTGGACCGACACTTTTTTAAAGAGACAGGGAGAGACATTGCATGGAAAAATCTATAGAGTACAATGAAAAGTTCTGAGGACAAGTGGCTCAAGAGTGTTAAATTACAGCAAGACTTTTGACGTCCACTGAATAACATTGGTTAAAATTTTGTGAATTACCTTGCAAGTGCTGAAGATCTGAGCAAAGACCCTGAAGCGGCCGTGAGTTTTGTCTATGGAATATTGGATTGCCAAGGAGTCCTGGCATACTCTGAGAGAAACCTGGTAAATCAAACAGTAAAAATCTAATTATTTTATTGTCAAAATATAAAATAAACCATCCAACACACCATGAACAATTGGCGGTCAGTGACTTTCACTGCAATTTTAAAGCCAAAGCAACATCTAAAAATAACACTGGATTGTGGAACCTCTTACCATGTTTGTTGTGAAAAAAGGAATCTCTGGAGGTGTGAGAGGTTCTCCACCTTGAAGATCGAAGACAGGCCCTAAGGTCGGAGGTCTCGTTGGGAACTGGTGTGGGCAGCAGCCTGTTTAACAGCTCAGTGATTCCATTTAGCCTCAGCTCTGAGATCCCCAGGTCTTTATGATTAAGCTGCAGGATAGTCATTGAAAAATATGAAAATGTTTGGTGTTCATCAATAATTACAAGTTTATCTATATGTATAAAAACTTGTGTTTGTGCTTCAAAGTTTTGTTTAAAACAGTTAATAGCAAGTAATCGTGGATGGCAGATAGCTAATCCTGTGAAAGTATGTGGTTCTTGGCCTACTGACACAAAATCACTTGCAGCTGGATGTTATATCTACAAATAAATTACAATAATAAGGGCTTTAAATAGCCCTTACTGGCTATTTAAGGCAACACACCACATTGTTGGTCCACTTTGCAAAACTAAAAACTATAGCTCACCATTTGATATTTACATCTTAAATCTGGAATCTGGAAACATATATAGTGTTGGCTCATAAAGTTACAGTTATTATTCTTTGCAGTGTGCAACATAAGATATTAAATTATAAATAGGTAAGAGGATCATGTGTAGTGTTAGAGGGATTGTATAGTGCTGCTGTGTACCTGTGTGTCAGGGGCATGGGACAGTACATCCTGATCAGCTGAAAGCTCTCTGTGTAGACTCTGAACTGCTGCGGTGGCAGTGGAGCTGGCTGACACTTTCAGTGAGTGTACAGCATTGATAATATGGCTCAGTGGCACAGTTACCTGAAGGACAATATACAATAAAATGCTCAATAATTCAGACTACACTTCTCTCAAAGTAGGGTTTGTGTAGCATAGCCAGGGGGTTGCCATTGTATAACTTTAATAACAAAGATATTAATACTTTTATTTTGTAGTTATGTTTAGATGACCATAACCTTAATATAAAAAACAATAACAAGTAGGTTTAGGTACAATTTTAATAACATGTCTGCGAGTGGTAGGTTCTACGAAATATACAAAGCCAAATGTAAATATCATTATGAACATTTAAATAAGTGCTAATAGTATTTGAATATTCCGTTAAATAAGAAAGGGGGGGAGAGAGAGAAAGAGAGAGAGAGAGAGAGAGAGAGAGAGAGAGAGAGAGAGAAGAAATTGAGACAGCTACACAAACCAGCAATGGCTGCCTAGCTTCAGGAGCATTCACCGCTCAAACACACTGACAATACTAACAGTAGTGATACTGAACTAGCAACAAACTGAAAACAAAAAAATAAACAAAAAACAAACAAACTTGATGTTTAATACCTCCAAACATCCCGTTGGCTAAAATTAGCAATATAAGCCATCAAATTAAGATAGCTACGGGTACTCACTTACAATTGTAAATATTCTAGTATTAATAAGAATGTTAGCTTAGCTATTATAGCTAAACATTTTAGCTATAATAGCTAACATAGCTATTATGCATTGTCTTGTATAGTCTGTATTGTCCTGTCTTGTATAGTATAATGTTATTTATGTCTGTACTTTTTGAGTCACAAACAATTGGAACCAAATTCCTTGTGTGTCAACAACACATGTGGCCAATAAACCTGACTGATTCTAATAGCGTTAATCAGAATGTTAGCTTAGCTGATATAGCTAAGCTAACATAGCTATTATTACATTGATCAGCATGTTAGCTTAACTATTATAGCATTGGTCATCATGTTAGCTTAACTATTATAGCATTGATCAGCATGTTAGCTTAGCTATTATAGCATTGATCAGCATGTTAGCTTAGCTATTATAGCATTGATCAGCATGTTAGCTTAGCTATTATAGCATTGATCAGCATGTTAGCTTAGCTATTATAGCATTGATCAGAATGTTAGCTTACATAGCCGGCAACACCGGCAGCTGTTGCATAATTGAGGACTAGCATGTTCACACTAGGTGCACAGCGAACTTTGCTAACTTTGCTAACCAACGTTAGTCAGATAGCCATTTGTATCCCAGCGTAACTGAATTTCACATTTACTTCAAGTGCTTAGATTAAACCCTAAAAATGTAATAACTTTTAACGTCCCCATCAAATTAAACTACTTATAAAAACAACTCGCAATTCTCAGAGCAGCAGCTAGCTTGATAATCAACTGACCACTGTTTTCACACTCAGTCAGTTTACAACAGACAAAACACACAATCTCATCATACCTGAGGCTGGAAAGATGTGGTTAGAAAGAACATTTTGATAAAAACCGGAGAAGATCTCCGAACCATTAAAGGGAAATTCGATCCTCTGCCCTTTTGTTTTCTCCTCTAAGCTAGCTAGTAAAATACCGTCACCAAAAGGTTGCCAGGTCTGAGAGAAAAACACAGCCAGTAATGAATCAGGCCAGCTCAATAGAACCAATTGAAACCACCAAATTTAGTATACTATTGTAAAATGTTTGTAATTTCTTTATACGATATCTTTGGACAAGAAGAACCATTTTTTAAAACCAAACACTTAAAATTATTTTGTGTTTGCTGTCGCAGGAGTTCCGTCTCTTGTACCTTTAGAGAGTTCTGTATAGTTCACATTTTACCTGGCAACCTGAAAGTGTACATTTTAAAAAGGTATTTGGAGCTTCTGGACCACTGATGCACCCTTTGCACCCCATTTTATTTATTTATTTTAAACCGATATACTTTTTACCTACCTATCTAATAAAAGGTATCTAATAAAGGTACCACATTTTATCTCATTTTTTTAAAACAACTGATCAATTGAGGGTTAAGGGCCTTGCTCAGGGGCTCTACAGGGCAACCTAGTGGAAGGGGGAATCGAACTCACAACCAGGTGGAAGGGAAATCATTTACAGCATTTGGCAGATGACCTTATCCAGAGTGACGTACATAAGTGCTTAAATCTATAGCATTGAACACATTGAGAACTTTGGCAGGTTACAAACCAGCAGGGCAGCTGCATTTTGGATCATTTGCAGAGGACGGATTGCAGTCATAGGTAGACCTGCCAGCAGTGTATTGCAGAAATCCAGTCTAGAAATGACGAGACTGCACAAATACCTGAGCAGCCCGTGTGGACAAAAATGGCCGAATCCTTCTAATGTTGTAGAGAAGAAACCGACATGAGCGAGTCACATTAGCAACATGAGAGGAAAAGGACAGTTGATTGTCCATGGTTACCCCAAGGTTGCGAGTTGTGGCTGAAGGGGAAATCAGATCGTTGTGCAAGGAGATAGCAAGATCATGACCTGGGGATGAATCACCAGGGATGAACAGCAGTTCAGTTTTGCTAGGATTGAGCTTTAACTGATGAGCAGTCATCCATGATGAAATTTCTGCCAGACATGCTGAGATCCGATCAGAAGCTGTGGTATCTGAGGGTGGGAAAGAGAAGATTAGTTGATAAATCAAACTCACAACCAGGTGGAAGGGGGAATCAAACTCACAACCAGGTGGAAAGGGGGAATCAAACTCATCTCATTGGTAATCCATACCACACCACACTACAACACCCCCAAATACAACACTTATATTATAAACACAAATATTTGCCGTACATAAGCAAGTCCTATTACACAATTTATAGTTTTCACAGTTAATTTTTTATCCTAACCACACTATTTAGTACATAAAGAGGTGACACCCAAGCAGCTGACACAAAGTCTCCCTGTTGTTCACATTACCCCAAATCCGCTGATCTGGCAACACCGGCTACTGGCTTCTTAGCTGTCCCGTCAAAGCCAGAGTATTAAACGCTTTTAACGCACACTGCCATCTACTGGACATCACCGCAGGCGATCTCAAAACCAATCAATTCCTTGGGTTAAAAACGTTAAATTTAAAAAATATATATATTTTACAAATTAATTAATTTCCCCTCTATGTACTGGTGTTAAATTTACACATACATACATACATACATATATGTACCTCAGGCCTCCTGCTGTCCTTCTTTACAAAATATCATGCCACAATTTTTTTTACATTATGTATTATTTTATTAGGATATTTTGTACATTTTATTCATTTTGTTTACAATTCCAAACTCATTGTGTCCTGCTAAATCGGACAGAACCCTTTGTCTTATAATGTAAGCTGGCTCACTTGACATGGACTAATCTGGAGACTCGGGTAAGACGAGCGAGACGAGCCTGGGTCTGTCCTCTACACAACAAAAGAAAAAAGACAAAAAGCTAAAACATTACTAGTCTCTGCTTTAGTGGTTCCACTTTTCCAGTGTTTAAGTGCTAGCTGCAATTAAAACTTAATAATCTAACAAACATCCCTGCATCTCTGAAACTACTTTCACACCCAAGATCTGGGTTAACAGTTAGGCCTTTTCTGGTATAATGATGTGTTTAAGTTAAAATAATAAATATAATATATTTATGAAAATGATCACTTTAGTTTCATTTCAGCTCACAGTTTGTGAATCTGCACAGTTAACCTTTCAATTGAATCTGGCATTTTAACCTCATTTACATCTGCATTTAGCATTATTGACCACATAAGCTGATCGAGTGACATCTAAATTCTGTCAAAACAAAATGATCATTCCATATAACAAAAAATGTAAATTGACAAAAAACGGCAGTGATATATCTCACAACTGTCGATGGAAAATTCCTTCAAGAATTTACAGATGAAATAAGAGCGGCCCATGACAGAAGTATGACCCGAAAGCATGACATGCTTAGATGAAGTATGTGCATAGGATTTCCAGACGATTGTACAGGAGCACTGGTATTTGAGCATTGCTGAATTCCAACCTCAAATCTCTCATCGGGAGTTTACTAAATGCCTCTGCAGTGTGTGATGCATAGAAATCTTTATTACAAACTCTTAGGGACTCAGTACTTCAACTCTTGAAAGCATGAATCTCCTTTTCACTGAATCCCTGCTGCTTGACCAGCCTGTAAGATGATAAGCGAAAAAAACTTATGACAGATACATGACGTTTAGAAAAATTTAAGTGACAATCTATATTTAAAAGTTCCTGACAGCAGATAAGTGTTTATTTTTCTGTGCCAATCGTCTATTACAGCAGGACCTCATGAAGAGGTTACTGATTTCTAGGATTATGTATAATATATTCTTTAATAGTAATGTAGTTCGGTGTTCAAACTTCATATACAAAATATTACAGACACAATCTCCAATACTTACTGCACTGCCAGCTCAGTGAAACCAGTTGGCCCACACACACACACAAAGCACTTGGAGTCTGTGGATCTTTCCAAGAATGCCTGCAGCATTGTGGCATCAATTCGTCCTTTTTTACCTGTCCATGAGCCCACAGGCTCCGAAAGAACGTATTCAACCTGAAATCTGTCAAAAGGCAGGTTTAAGTGCTTCTGTGCTGAAGTAAATGTTAATCTGATCGATTCACATCACAGCTTATTGGTTCTTATATGAAGTCAGTAAATGGAACATTCAACAAGTTGCTTATTGTTGAGTTAGTAACTGGAGTAAAAAGCCTTTACCTCTCGTCCTCTGCACACAGCTGCTCCAGCTGAGAATACCACAGGATGTCTTTCTCTTGCCGATTGAAGAACATCAGCTTGGTCTTCCTGAGGGGGAAATGAAAACATTATTATACACAGGAGATTGTGCTCTGCACCACACAAGTACAAGAAAAGCCAAACGTATGGGAGAAATATGAAACTGTGTATTTTGGCTAAAGTTAATAACACATTAAATATGAAAAGACTTCTTCATTGATATAAATAAAATGTAACTATTAATTAGGAATTAGTTATAATTCATCTGTAGTCTTTTAAATATTCTGCATAAGAGATATTTGATCAAGGACATGCCTGATCATTTCAAAAGTGAGTCTTTCATTTACAAATACAGAAGTTTGTTATTTTATTCCAGCTTCAAGGTAATATCTAAGCTCGAGTGTTTTTTTGTGGTGGATTTCAATTTAAACAAGTACCGTATTTCCCGCAAAATAAGCCGCACCTAAGAGCCTTAAATTTTCTCAAAAATCAGCCGTGTGCCTAATAATCCGGTGCGCCTTATGTATGCACTGAGTTCCAAAATCTGTAAAAATGTTGTGTGACTTTGGTAAGCGCTCCGCTTGATTGACTGTCGGACCATTTCCCACTGACACAGGGACGTAATACATACACTTCGTACGCTGGCAGCGATAAACCAATCAGAGGACATTACGTAATACGTACAGTACGTACGCTTACCTCCGCCACACCTCCGGTAGGTATCCCCCAAAAATGGCACCAGTGAAGAGACATGCTTAAGAGGCACAATTCAAACTACAGGCTATCAGTTAATGCGGTTGTAAATGGGAATAGAGCAGCTGCGAAAGAATTCAACATCAATAGTAGAATCAAGATCAACTAAACTCACTGTTTTGCTTCTGTTACCTTCTTTGTAGACCGTATGTTTTAGCATGTGCCTTATAATACAGTGCGCCTTATAGTGCGGAAAATACGGTATATTTGTATTCAAGTTCTATAATAAAAGATGAATTAAGCTGCATAAAGAATTGCTTTTATAATTTTTTATAATTAAAAAATGCTTTTAGAATTGCACACTGGAACCCTAAAATAAACTCAAGATTTTTACAGCAATTATAAAAATGTATTTTAAAAAAACGCCACCACCCACAAGGCGTATTAAAGTAATCCCTAAAAGTGCTGCACAGTTAGGTAACTCCACCCAACCTGACAGAAGGCAGGTCCTGTAAGACGAGGCAGAGGAGGCGAGCCATGGGTGTGAATCCAGTGCCAGCAGCTAAGAGGTATAAATGAGTGACATCACGCAGACTTCTGACTGTAAAGGGACCTTCTGGGCCGCTCATGGACACAGAGGCTCCTGACAGACAACAAACAATTTACAGGTGAAGGAACGATCATAAATACATACAACTTTAAATTGACATTTTATTTGTAGAAACAGCTTTAAACAGTACAGGAATGAATGATTTTTGGAACTAAGACAAGCAAGAAATTTCATACACTTCATAAAGTGCATGCAAAATACATAATGGATTCTGTCAGGGATGTCCTTAAATATGTACAGTAATATCACCAGGATTAACAGGACACACACAAATACTATACATACGACACACGTATACACACCGATGTCAAGGTTGTCTAAATGTTGTGTGAACACTCCATCAGGATAGACCTTAATCATCAGATAGACTTCAGAGCTCAGTGTGTTGCTGGATTGAATCTGGGGCATGAGGATCTGGTCTACTGGTGTGTAGGGCTTTACTACTTCACTGCCTGTTCATAAGAAAACAGACATTTAATACGTTTAAGAACAGTACTTGTACAGAATGCAGTTTGTATAAGAATAGATCTAATTGTGAAATATATTATATAGATAGAGGAATCGATATATTTCACGTATGTTGAGAGAGTAATTGAGGAATTACCCTGAAAGGAAGCTTTGAGGTAGACATGTCTCCCCACAGGAACGTGCATGTGTGCTCCAGGGGGTAACCGGAAACAGAAGAGCTGCGTGTCATGTGTAACTTCTTTCTTTGAAACCAATACACAGTCTCTGTAGAACAGTCCTAAGTTTCCAAAACAAGTTTCACAGCTGCTTTCACTCAACTGATGTATGAACAAAGTTACTAATTAATGGCAGTTTTGTCAGACACACAACGGACAGGCAGCAGACTTACCCCGGTGTTTACTCTGAATAAATGAGTCATGGGATTCTAGGGGTTGACCCACTTGTGTCCACTTGGCTTTGAGCACTTTGTTCAGGAACACCTCGACCTTCCCGACCGAACTCACTGCCTGAACTGCCAATACAAGAAAGAAGAAAAATGTCAGAACACAATGAATCTAACTTCAAGTACAGATTTTAGTTTGAATATGCACTGTTTTAGGTTATGAATTTCAGAGTGAATATTTTAACTCTGAATAGTGATGACAGGTTTTGTAGATAAGTAACATAATAAAAATAACGACTTACCATTAACATTTTCTTTTACTTCGTAAGAAAGACCTAAAAATCACATTGAATACTGTATGTAAAGATATAATACAAGCAGCTGGTCTTAACTTTGCTGTCCACCCTGAACAAGTTTAATATTAACATATACAAATACATTAAATGCATTCATGCATTTTGTCATGAAATTTTGAGTTGAATATTGGTTTTTATTTAAAACGTTAACCATTACCTGTTTCCCACATTACCCAAATTGTCTGCTAACAGTGATGCCAGAAGGCAATAAACTCTAACTTAACAGAGCGGTGCAGCAGCTCCTTGGGCATTTAGTCTGTCCTACTCTCTCACCTCCACATCTTAGCAAATCATGTTCCAAAGCTTCTGCATACTGCTGTCAACACCATCATATTTTCATCAATTCTTAGATCATTTGCTGGACGAGGCGAATATTTGCAGAAACTAATTACTGTAAATCAGGTTCAACTGCTGCATCCTGAGTCCTGTCTGTTTTTTTCTTTGACTAACTCTGAAAAACCTTGAGTGACAGGAGAAGCTTTTGCTCTCCTGTTTTAAGGAGCTAACAGCAAAAATCTTGAGAACCTCACATTTTTTTCCTCCTATTAAACCCGACTCAACAGTGTAATCCTATGACATCTACAGTATTCTGTCACAGCAATAAATCAAATACAACACCAACTTACAAAATAGCACTAGAATCGCATCGTCTTTTTTCATTATAAATACATTATAACTGTCATTATAAATACATATATAAATGTTTTTCAGGGTGAAGTTTTCTTAGCAATGTGACAAAACCCTGAATAGTGGGAAGCATTGTGTGCACTTTGAATGTAAAAATAAAGATCACACAACTCACTCCAGTGAAGTAGATATGACCAGTGTCCTAAGAGCACCTCTATCCGCAGCATGTTTCCTTGAAGGTCCACGACTGTACAACCAGATCTCGGAATCTGACCCAAAGGGAAAAGAGGGAGATGAGCAAGAGGAAGACAGAGAAGTCATAGTGAATGAAAGGGAGCAGTTTAATACATGAGAGTTGAGCAGACAAACTGAAACACAAATCTCTTTCTCCTTATGACAACATTATTATAGTGTACTGACATGATGAAAACAGTCCAACCTTACGCTTGGTGTAAATAACAATATTAACGGTTTCCTCTGTCTGGAACCAGTCATATCTATGAAATGAAAGAAAAAATATACATTTCTATAACTTTTTCTGGACCATGCTTATAAATATAGTATCCTTTGTTAAACACATTTATTACCTACAGCTAATAATTCTAAATCAAGTGTTCAATAAAGCCAAAAGAGCCTCACTGGAATCAACTGCATGCAAGATACAGGGCTTTATATGAGTATGCACATAAAAGCATACAAAAGCCTGATAAACCTGTATGATGATTCGAGCATACCGAGGGCGGTTGTCTTTCGGCGCTTGAGCGGCTGCTGAATCCAACAGCAAAGAAGCAGGAGGTCCAAGACCTGAAGGAACACTTTCATTTGTTATTCAGACCTTACAACTAATATTAATGCCTAAATGAATATTCCTTAAATGCAAGCTTGCATTCCTACCATTCAGGTGTGTGTTCTCAGCTTTCTGTTGCAGTGCTGTGGGAGCAAATAGACATCTTATTATCCACAGGTACAAATGATGCACAGCAAAATGTCATTTTGTTGTAACTCGTCACTTTGTGAGGTTTCACGTCATGTCTTAATAAATTACTCTTACACAGTCAGCACTCAATAACAAATTATAAACTTTTCTGTTTTACTTTTATGATTCATTTACACATGAATTAAAAAGGTGAGAACGTTTCACTCAAATTACAGACACACAACAGTGTACACACACACACACATATTATATATATATATATATATATATATATATATATATATATATATATATATATATATATATATATATATATATATATAATACACTATATTACCAAAAGTTTGACCATCACAACCATATGCTTTCTAAACATCTCATTCCAGACTTAAACATAACTCTTGGCTGTTATAATAACCTCCAATCTTCTCAGAAGGCTTTCCACTAGATTTTGGAGTGTGGCTTTTGAAATGTCACCCATTCAGACATTATGAGTATTAGTGAAGTTAAACACTGATGTCAGCTGAGGAGGTCTGGAGTGTGATCCGAATTTCCGTTCATCCAAAATATGATCAGTGATGTTAAAGTCAGAGCTGTGCGCACACTTCATCTTCCACATCAACTTTGCTGAACAAGGACTTAAATGACCCCAGTCATTATAGTGCATATTTGGTGCCCTTTATTCTAATAAAGGTAAACTACAATGCTATAGTATACAAAGGCATTCTATATAATTCTGTACATGCATACATCTTTGTGGCAAGATCAGGTGTCCACATACCACTGGACAGTGGAATCTCTTCTGCTTAAAAAATATTAATCATATAACATTAAAGGACATTTTTAGAAAGAACTGGTCCTACCTTTAATTGCTGTACTGGCCTTTACCACCATTCTGCCCACCAGACACTCTTTCAACATGGACTCATAATTCACCCAACGGTGGACCTGTCAACAGACGTGGAGCACAGTCTCTCAACACATCTGTAAAATCTACTCAGAAAAAATGTTTATGCGATCATGATTCATTGCTGTACAATGATAGTGATAAACCTTACACAAGCAATATTTCTAGTACAATATTACTAATCTACAGACACTATGGATTCTTTGTGTTAGAATCATTTTGCAACTTCTTATTTACCTGGTCAAACAAGTCAGTGCCATCAATACCAGCTGCCTTCATCAGCTCCTCATCCCCACCAGGGTGAAAATCCATGTACGCACTCACATTATATACCATACCTGTAATAAAACACAGAGTCAGAAGAGCACAGTCTGATATAAGGATTTATCAAATGGCTGATGATGAAGTTTGGTCACAAACACTGAACACATCTGGAAGATCCAGTTGAAAACTCTTTCTAAATCTGACCAGCTGCCAATGCACAGCCTGAGTTGGTCTAGCTGGTAAAGAAACAACTTTATGAATTACTGCTACTGTGTGCACATTGCTCCTGTAGCACTGCTGTATACAGGGAAGTGGTAGCTCAGTGGTTAAGATGTAGGCCTACTAATCAGAAGATTATGAACTCAAATCCTAGGATCACCAAGCTGCCTCTGCTGGGCCAGTCAACCAGTCTGACCAGCTAAGCCTGTGTGTTGACAGCAGGTAGGACCATACTAGACTTAATTCAAATATATAAAGCACTATTTTGAACGCACTGTTCACAAGGGTGGAACTAAACTATTTTAAATAAACAATAATCTCCTGTCTGTGATCAAAGTTTTATCAATTCTTCAATATAAAGTGATCTCATAAAGTAACAACCTGTTGCATAAACAACATCCAAAAACTGTCTGTTCATTCTATAAAATCACCAAAAAAAGAGGAAATAAAAGAGTGAGACTTATCTAGATAAGACCTTAATCTAGGCCTCACCTCTTATACATGTCCAACAGTCATCTCTTGTGTTGTGTTTCTTTAGTTCCTCTTCTGTCACCTCGATCAATCTCCCCTTGAGTCCAGTCAAATCTCGGCCACTTTTAGTGAGCCGAATCCAGTCCATAAGACTATGACCTGGCTTTAGTGCCACCTAAATATACAAAAACATTCTCAGTTCTGTGAGTTGTTCTTCTGATATTGAGACAACTGAGCAAACTGAATTCTGAAGTTCTAACTTGACTGATGACAAGCTGGCACTAACTGGGTATATAAACAAAATCATCTACATGAAGAGCCAGATTGTTAGACACAAGTTGACAATTGATTAAACAGCCAACACACTAATTACAAGACAAAGATCCAGACCTTGTTCCTGGGCTGTCCTGAGGAAGCGACTCTCTGCTGAGAGCTCACAGCAGGGAACGACTGTGACGGCAGGTTCAGCATCTCTACTCCTCTACAACAGCTCAGATTCACAACAAACACTGCAGTCACAGGGTTAGATTTCAAGCTTTACAGCAAACTACAACTTTACTCAAGCGGAAATGTCAAGTTGAGTCTGATGACATGTGAGTTCCTCAAAGCCAGAGCAGTTTCCCCATCCTACAGCCATCATTCTGCAGTTAAAGCTTCTCACCAGCTCTATCAAACCAGGTTTTTAACCAAAATCAAACCAATCAGTTTCATAATCATCGTTCTTTTCACTTATGTCTAATATTATAACAACACCACCGGCTAAGGTGCGCCTGTTTTTGCTGTTAAAAACAAACGTCGCATAGATATGACGACACGACACTGTAATCAACAGCGCCCTCTAGCGCTAATATTTCAGCCTCACTAAAATAACGTACAAAGCAACGTTACTAAATATTAAGCACTATGCCTGATATTGCTAAGAGTTTTTGAGGCTTTTAAACTCATACACTTCATTCTTCCTTATATAATCTTTAGATTAGCAGATTAAAGCAATTCCATTCATCATATAACAGTAATACATTGGCAAACCTTTGAGATTATATATTTATAGTCTTAAATATATAAGACTATAAATAAGACTTAAAAATAGTTTAGACTAACAAATATCACTAATAGCTCGATTATAATTTTGCCCAGGTGTCTCATTATATCTTTAAATTAATCAATTTTGCTTAAAGATTCACCGTTATATTGATTGTTATATATTATATAGAGGAAAGACAACATTGATTAAATTGATTCACTATTATCCATCCTTTGTTTTTTGTTTTTTTGTTGTTGTTTTTTTTTTTGTCCTGCTTATCTAGGTTACATCCTGAAGTCTGTCTCAGGGGAATCAGGGCACAAAGCACAGGACATATGCTGGACATGGTTCCAACCCAACACAGGGCACAATTACACCTAATTAGAGATGATAAAACCACCTATGTATTTGTACTGGGGAAGTCCAGAGACAAGAGAGAAACATCCAGAGTGTGGAGATTATGCTGCATGCATACAGAGCAATGCCAGGAATCAAACTCATAGCCTTGGAGGTGCAGAGCAAGCAAAACAATTGAATATCATTATTCATATTTTTTTTCTATAAATAAAAACAAATTAAAGAAGATATTTCACCTTATTTTCTTTTTAACATGTAGGAATAATGTAAGCCAACATTGTTGTCTTTCAGCACTATTGACCACACTGATTTATTTCCTGTAGTTGTAAAGTTCTCTTCCATAATCCTAATGAAACGATTATGTTTGGAGCAGCAAAACCGTGTGGATGTGCAATTTTACTGAAGACTAATCCAGGACTCCAACTGGCAAAATTCTTATCCAGAAAGAACTTTATATCAATTCAACTGTTTAAAATTGTCCATAGTCCATTCATGTAATTTACATGATAATAATTATAAATGATAAAATTGATAATAATCATCATTTTGACATCAGGGTGTATTGTAGTGAAGTGTAAAAAGAAAGTAAAATAGCCTGACCTTCAATCAAAGATGAAAAAAAAGACTGATAACATCTCTCATCCTCCATCTTCACATTTTATCTTGTCTGCACTTCTTCTTTTATTATTCCATCAAATTAGTCCAGGCCTGGATTCATTAGGATGTTACTCTTCAATCAGGAATTCTAGATTTTACTCAATCCCTGTCTATTTGTTAGTTTCAAGAAGATTATCAGTGTGAGGTTAATTATCATTCTAGATGCAAAGTCACATTTTAATTAAAAGTCACCCAGTATGGCATGTGAACAGTACTTTAATGAAGACTTGTAGAGGGGACATTTGTACATCCTTCATGGCTAATCTGCTTAGTGTCACCAACAAGATCTGGGAGAGAAAGCCTTTAAGAAAAACGTCAATGTAAAAGTCCTTAGTGAAAGTGTTAAATCACTATTGATGTATTTGGAAGTCAAGTGCAATAGTTGCCACATTTACATAATTGATAAATCCCTATTTAATTGGTTTGCTATAATCCTGTAAAATATAAGGAATGCTATACATTATTTCTGCGTGTACCAGATGTACTATAAAGACAGAAATAAATCAATAACTACAAATTAAACACCCCTGTTATTGTTAGTAAATCTATTGATTCTTATATAAAAGGTGGATAGCATTATTTAAATTTATATTTATATATATTTATAAATTTTAAATTTATACCAATGCCCACAGAAAGGGCGAGACAAGTGTGTTTTAGTTTGTTAAAAAGAAGAGAATCCACTGTGCAATTTTAAAATTTTGTTAGGGAATGAAGCCTGATGATCCACTTCCCAAGCATTAAGCAGATGGTCTTTATTTTAATCACATAGTACAGTGGTGACATCAGAGAGATGTGTTTATGATGATTGTGAGTGATGAACTTGATGTAGATTCTTCAGACATGTAGTATATTGGGGTATGTAAACTGTGCAATTATTATTGGAGGAGTCTAATTATTGAAAGACCTTCTGTTCACTGACACACAAACACACACACACACACACACACACACACACACACACACACACACACACACACACACACACACACACACAAACTTTATGTTAACACAAAATAATACCAGTTAAACAATACATTTTAACAAATGTTCAAACATCTCTATATTGTGTATTCCTATTTAATCTTTCTGGACAGTACCTAGATTGCATTGACACACATCCATTGTTTTTAGATATCCATCCACAAGATGGTAGTATTCTTCCAGTTTTCAGTCAACATGCAGTTTAACACTATGCATGAGGTGGCAGTCAACCATTAAAATAAAGCAACACTTCATTTCATGCATGAGTTGATTTTTAAATCCTTGTCTTAGCCAACTCATCTGAGATAGAATTGCTCCTAAGAACGTGAGATTTCAGCAGTTGTATTGAGAAGGGATTTCTAGGATTGGTGCACTGCTGACTTCACCATGACATATCACTGAAGATGGGAATAAGTAAGAGGCAAACATGTAAAATAAGATTTAAAAAAAAAACTCACATAAGAGCTCAGATAGGTTCTTCACAAAAAAGTAACAGCTTTTTAGAGACCACCTGAATAGACTTTGCGCGTGTTTTAAAGTATGTTGCTAGACCGGAACGAGGATAAAATGGCCAGTGAGATAATGAATATGCATTATTTCACAGTGTTGTGCCATATTTGAAATATAATACACCTGGGAGGCTTTAGAGGGCTTTCTGAGGCTCTTCTTTAGCACATTCTAAAGTGCTCAAGCACTGCTGAGGGGAGTAGCACAGGTAACATAGTGATTGGTCAGGTCAAGTGTTTACGCTAGAGAGAGCAGAGCGAGAGCAATCTTTGCTCAGCATCCTCTTTGTCTACACTTAGTGAAGATCAATGGCTCAATGACGAAGCCTGCTATATTCATCGTGACAATACTGATAACACCACTCCATAGCAGCGAACTTTCATGCTTTTTTTTAAGGTAAGAAGCACTTGCTTGGATAAAATCCTTTACATTTTAACCTTCATTTCTCTCTCTCTCTCTCTCTCTCTCTCTCTCTCTCTCTCTCTCTCTCTCTCTCTCTCTCTCTCTCTCTCTCTCTCTCTCTCTCTCTCTCTCTCTCTCTCACACACACACACACACACACACACATACACACCCATGTCCCCCACCCACACACTAAATCTAAGCACAACGGCACAGGGTAGATAATTACAATTTCAAAACCATTTGCCAGATCATTACCACCTAATCCCCTGTTTCATCTGATGAGTCACGCGTCTCATTTAGCATGGTGCTGGACAGCTCAGAGTTCTTTTTTTTTCTTTTCATAAACATCACTGTCCCATGGTTTTCCGGTCCATGAGGGCCACAAGGGCAGCAAGAGTACACACATCCAGGCTAAAAAGTATAGGCAAAAAGAAGAAGGTTTTCTCTTGTCTCTTTCTTACTCTAGCTAGTTTGATGACTCGCCGCTCCCTCCTCCTTTTCTTTTTTTTTTTTTTGCTCATTTAAAGTAATTTCAGAGTATATCCTTTCAGCATTTGTCAGCTTAGCACTTATTTGCAAACCTTTTATTTTCTTTATAAATAAATCAGAAAGAAGATTTAATGATAACTATATTTAAGTGCTTGAGCTGTTCTACTTCTATTTCCATTCAAATTAAATTTAAATTAGAATCTGATTTTAATGCTTTCTCTCTTGATCACTTGGTAACATTTACAACAAAATTCCCTCTAACCAAATCAGACACAATTATATGTCAGGTTTACTTAATCTTTCACATGCGTTCAGCTCACCATGTGGTAAGCATGGACTAAATTACCATAGCAACAGTATCAAGCACATTGAATTGATAAATGGGTTGGATGATGTTCATTACTCAGTGTCCAAATATTGTTGAAAAATACTTCCTATTCCCTTTTTATACATTTACAGCATTAATAACATTCCTATATATACATTAATCAATGCTGTAATATATTTAATATAAATATGATTATATTACTGACTGGAGAAAGTCCATGCCAAGGCAAGACCATAAGAGGCATGTGATCGAGCCAGGTATTTCCTTATTACACATGTGACATGATTAGAAACAACAAAACATTACCTTTTGCCAAGAAAATATGGAAAATTATATCACAGAAAGTATGTCCTAATAAAAGTTTTTTTTAAAGATTTTTTAAAATAATATTATGTCCTTTTTGATTAAATTAGATATAAATTACAGTAAACTGACTGAACTCCATGGTATTAATCACCTGACTACACATAGATTCAGATTCTTTAGTATATATTTGTTTAGCCTGCTAATTTGTAACACATATAATGAGCTAAAAAATCACAAAAGGAAGTTTATTGGGTTTATTTTCCAGCCTCTCAAATCAACAGCCTGTGTTTCACTGGCCTCCATTTTGACCTCTTGACCTCACCCCAAGTGACCACTCAGACCAGGCCAGTGCCGCTGCATTAACTGCACATGGCCCTTTGAAACGGAAGGCGTTAGTCCAAAAGGGCATAGCAGACCTTGCAGATGAGTAGGTCAGAACTCAATAAATCATGTCTGACTTGTGACCTATGGAGAAAAAATGGAGATCAATGATACAGCTCATGCTCTTATGGTCCACTTTTACCTCCAGCTCTGATTTGTTTATGTTGTCCGCTCCTGGCTCAGGAAATGATTTTTAAAAGCAATCGACATATCACATAAAATGCTTTCTCATGGCCAACTTGCATTACTCTGACACTCACTATACTCGTATATGATGATAGATGTGTACAAAACTGGAGCTTGATGTGCTGGAATGTTGTATTCTTCCAAAGAGAGTTCTGCATGAATGGAATGTGTGTTAATCACAAACAAAAGCTTGAGCTATAGTAAAATTGATGCAGTGGGATCTCCTACATCCAGATTCATAGCCACAGTCGGCTCCCAGAAGACAAGACCATATCCTATAATACAACTCAACAAATTATGTATTGAAGCATTCTGCAGCTGCAAAGCCCAAGCTAAATGAATCGAGGAGAAGCAGCAAAGAACGTATTACTGCAGTAAGAACATACACTAAAGTCAAATAAATCTTTCTTTTTTATTCATTTTTTAAGAATTAGGATCAGAATGCTGCTTTTACAACAGTTCATGCCATGTACAATAAATGTTTATGACCGCTTCAACGCTGTCAGTCACAGAATATAAATTATAATCTGTATAATAGGATGTAGAACAGAATTTACATCATTGCACAGAAATGAAATGAACATGTACATTTAGAACCAGTGATTTAAAGCCTGTGACAGATATACATGCACACACACACACACACACACACACACACACACACACACACACACACACACACACACACACACACACACACACACACACACACACACACACACAATTCAACAAAAGTGTGTTGAGGGGTTAGATAGGTTGAATAAACAGTTATGTTATGTTTTGTTGTAATCCCTGTAAACCAAAGTCCAGACTACTTGCTCTGTAGAGATGAGAGCCGTCACTCACAGCGTTAATCTTCTTCTCACCACCACCATCAGCTGATCCGCTTTCTGATGCAGCTAAGTTTCTTTGTGTGTGTGTGTGTGTGTGTGTGTGTGTGTGTGTGTGTGTGTGTGTGTGTGTGTGTGTGTGTGTGTGTGTGTGCGCGTGTGTGTCTGTGTGTTTAAAATTCAAATTCAAATTATACACATCATGATGTAAAAATATAGATTTTCAAATGACTATGTCATAAAAACTAAGGGATAAAAAATAATTGTATGTTTGTGTATTTGTTTTAAGTGGAGAAGGCAGAGGTAAGATACTTATTTGTAGAGAGTAAAAATGACAGAATGCAAACTGCATTTATTATCATATACAATAAAAAGCCTAGAACTGTTTTTTTTGTTACTGGAGATTGAACATTAAAAATCCATTACAGCTCAATCATCTGATTCACATATGAAATATTAATGTGTGTTTACAATATTGTGTTCTCTAGACTCTTACACATTTTTTTCATGTGATTTTTACACACAGTAGAGTTTTTTCACATGTTAATATTGATTGTGGTTTCATATTTCAGATGTTATCCAAAATGAATCCTTTTTCAACAAATAAGTGTTTACTACAGTTCACAGGTGCAATTTTAGAGCAAAAGTATTCTTGTGATCATACATTGTTCACAGCATTGTTCTTGTGATCATGATACATTGTTCACACATTGTTCTTGTGATCACAGCATAGAAACCCGACAGCATAGTAAGGACATATTTACACCATCTTCAAACTACTCATACTGGTAACATGGAAAATGCACGGTAATGTCGTCCATTTAAGGTCCATATAACCCTTTGTCTCATTGTTGTTAGGCAAGAATCCTATTAACATGTATGCTCACATGTCAGTTCACACTCACAACTAATGAACTGCATCCTACTGTTATGCATAGCGATCATACAATAACATTGACCATGCTACTACTAGTGACATCAACTGGTTATTTTTCTAATATCCCTGCACCGTGCATATAGTGTCCTGGTGTGTGTCTGGTCTGGTAGTAGTTATGAGAGATGAATAGAGGCCTCGCCTCATGTTGAACTAACTTTGATTCTGCTGTGTGTGGGAGAACCGCAAGGGTTAAGGCACATGTTCTGAAACAACAGATTGACACTGGCCCCTGAGGAAGATGAAAAGCTCCTCCATCAGCCTTGGAAAATGTTGGCATAATGTGTTTTTATTTACTGGAACTTTCTTTGAACTTAAACACTGCATGCTTTTTTTGCAAATTCTACAAAAACACGTGGATGCATTTAAGTTTTAATTAATAGAAACCAAACATTTTTTTCAGTGATCATACAAGTTTCAATGTTATTAATTGGTCATTGAAATGTCCATGTGAGCTATGTTAGTGTCATGTTCAGAATAAAATATGTGTGTGTGTGTGTGTGTGTTTTGTTATTGACAGTAAATAGTCTACAATGTCATGGGTTAAACAGAATGGCCCATCTTAAATATTCAACTCTTGTGGTAATTAGGTGCCTTTGGTGAACTCAGTTGTTTAGCGTGGAACGTGCAGGCTGGCTGACAGGCTTTATCAAGAGCACAGGGCATAATAATCAGTGGAGCAAATGTCATTATCTCTCCCACACACTCTTCCTCATTAACCTAACTTTGAAAATGAGAGTTGTCTTTCGGGGCATAAACAATAAAGAGGCAAAATGAAACAAAAGAAAAACCCTCTTGATTTGCTGCCTGATAATGAAGCAGAAGCAAACAGCTATATACTGTAATTACTGGACCTAGTTTTAGTCGAATTATTCCTAAAATGTAAATTCTCAAAAGAACTCTGCAGGACTCACAGGAATCACAAATGTTGCTCCTCAGAGTGAACATGTGTCAGTGAAATTTGAATTACATAATTTACACGCTAGAATGTTTTGAAATCTTTAAATCAGATAGAAAATAGGGGAATATACCAGCCAAATTTAGAATTGAAAGGGCCAATAATTACTACATAATTAGACCAATTTCTTACAAATATTTGCAGTAACGATCAGACAGCACACGATTTTCATGATTTAAAAATAAAACAGAAGACAAAACAAAAAGAAAAATCTGGTAGCTATGTTATTTATTCTTTTAAGAATTCCCCCTCTACATATCTCTACATACATTTAGAATATAGCTAAACATAGAATATCTTTTGTATGGTTAAAAAAAACATGGCATCAAAAACGTAGTCTAAATAAATGCATCAATAAACAATTTTTGTAAGAATATAATACAATTCATTGATTTCTAATTGAGAATGTAATGGTTTTTTTTTTTTACTTCTAAACATCATTAAATTACACAGTTAGCACAGGTATAAATGAATACTGAACAAATGTATACTCTGCCACTGATACTATAATTCGTTTAACAAAAACACAAACTGTTCTTTACTTTTTTTTCTCAGAATTGCAGAGAAAGCAGAAGAGGAGTACGTTCTCTTCAATTAATTATGTGATTAATCATTTGGTGCCCACTCTCTCCAAATGACTCCCACTGGATTTTCCTAAACCAAGTTAAAACCGCATTGCAGTCGTCTGCCCAGACGTTCTGGGTGAAATGTAAATCATTTGCATTTAAGTGCAATAAATGCACACAGCTGGAAGTGCTTGAATGAACTAAACCAGTGAACGCAATGTTTGAAATTTTACTTTGCATGTGGCATATTTTGGTCTGGGGGGATTTGCTTCATGTTAAGTCATGATTGTTTTCTTCACCTCTTCCATATACTACATACAATACTTTCACAGCCATACACTATTATGGCTGTAGACTTAGTTTACAGTAGGCTGTACAGTATCATTTAAAATACTGAATACTGAATATTTTTTTTTCTCCCAGCAGAAACTGTTGTTCTGGATGATGTAGAGCATCAAGGTTGAGACTTATGCCTGCCGGGCATGGAGTCAAGCTGAGTGTTAATGTGAGCAGAGTAGGAGTACAGCTGGCAGACACTCTTACTATGAAAGAAACACCTCCTCCAACTCTTCCACTCACTGTTCAGTAAAAACAGCAGCACTGTATTACAGCCTGCAGCACAAATTGATGTAATTAAGAATTCTCAGCATTTTCTACAACTTAGCAAAAAAAAAAAAAGCATGTAACGAGATTTGCCTGTTACTTACAAAAAGCAATTCACTGAACGAACCTCCAAATTGAAACAGGACTGTTCTCTATAAAATGACACTTCCTTCTCTGCATCTCTCTGTTTGTTTTGTCTTTGCATGAGCATCCTAAATAACTTGCCACTTTCTCTCAAATAGACTCCTCTCTGTCACTGTTCACCTCTCCATCAGCCTCATTGACAGAAAAACACATCGCTACTACAGCCTGGAATAAAATCATTGTCTCTGTTAAGTACAAGGTTTATGTGTAGTAACAAGTAGGAGTGAAATTTCACACCTCAAAGATAAATACAGCGGCTCCCAAGCTGCAAGTGTGAATGTGTAGGTAAACAGGGTGACACTATAAGCACAGCTGAGAGCGCTTAACTCGCCCCTTACTTTCTGTAACAGGCTCGCTATTGTTCAGCAGTGATGCCTGTGGCTGTTTTCCTTATGAAAATTAAACCTCATTTCTCCACATGAGGTAGCAAAAAGCACACCAAATACAACACACACACTATACTGTACAATGATTGTGAGGACCTTCAAAATAATTAAGGACCGACAAAATAATTAATGCAGGTTATTAATGCAGGGTTTACTTTATTCTAACCTAATGCTTAGTTTTTTAAGCAATATTCGTCATGGGAAGGAGCCAAATGTCACTGTAGGTCAAAACTGTCACATATGTGCTTTATTTTTATATCTGTCTAAAATCTAAAACCACAAATACACACACACACACACACACACACACACACACACACACACACACACACACACACACACACACACACACACACACACACACACACACACACACACACACACTACCCATTTGTGCCTTTATGTGTATTCATTCTTTTCTTTGATAAAATCTTCTGACATACTACCAGTGACATACTACCAGTGCAAATGCTAAAGTCAGTGTAATATGAAAAAACAACTACAGTTAGTTATTGCAAACACCAAAATGACTTAGATAGACATTGAAGAAAACAGATTTAAAATGATTGTTCCTATGACCTGTTGCTGTTGGTAGCTATACAAGTCATCCTCCAAATATCTTTCCCTTAACAACAAACATTAGGGTCACCAAATTGGATCACTTAAGTCACTTAAACCAGTTCATCACAGACTGTGCCTTTTGACTCGTTGCTATGGTGTTAATAAACTTACTATCACTAATGGCACACTACAGGACATCCAGTATCCATCTCCAGTCTATTATTCTCTGTCTAATTATGTAGGTAAATATGCTTTGAGGAAAATTACCTGTAGTAGGAGGGTGTGGTAAATGAGACAGGAGGAGATAAACGAATCATTTATTGGCAATAACTATCATTAGTGAGCTGAATTAAGGGCACAGATGGCAACCACTGCCGCCACTCTTAAGTCTTGTACCTGCTTAAAGGACATTTTGCTTGTCAGACATCTGTGTGCCAGGTTGGCATGAAGCCCACTCAGCCACATACCGCCATCTGTCCGCCCTGGCATTTCAGAGTGTCACTCCTTCTTCTGCTTTCTTATCCCTCTCTTCCTTCATCCTTCTCTTCAGGGCTCCCCTTTAACAAATGTCAATTGAAACAAGTAGACAGATGATACCAGAGACACTGCTCACCCCCGCTACACACACGCATACACACACTCATCCAACGCCTCACTGCACCAAGCCCACTTCAGCCCAACAGCAAACACATGCCTGGCTAATCAGCTTAGCATTTAGCGCTGACACTCTCTCTTTCTCTTTCTCCACTCACCCCCCCAAGTACCCATATCTACACACACACACACACACACACACACACACACACACACACACACACACACACACACACACACACACACACACACACACACACACACACACACACACACACACACACACACACACAACACTTTGGTGCAGGATTAATATCTAATTATGTCAGGTCACTCGTCCAGATGGACCCTTGCTCATCCCTTTGTGTCCCCTTCACCTCTCACGCAGGCCCTCTGACCTCCCAAGTCGCCGTGGCAACATGTCTCGGTGTCCCTCCATGGGCAGGATATGGGGATGAGACACACAGGTCCCACTCTCTGGGTAAGGATCACTGAAGACCCGGTAGTTGGTATTCTGGGCCCATCACACGCCTGGTTAAGCCCCATGAATAGATGGATGTAGGAGGGAGGATGGCCGTGGCCGTGGCTCTCTGTGTCTGGTGCCAGACAGATGGTCCAGAACACAGAAAACAAGCATTCATTTGAAGGGCATCAATGGCCATAATGTGCGTTTTTTTCTCTCATTAATGTTGGAGGACATAATAGTAGAGAATTGGGAGCTCGTGGTGTGAAAGGAATACGTCTGTGAGAATTTGTAGACTGACATGAAAGGCCGGTACCCCCCTCATCATCGCTGTGATGCCCACGCACACACACACAAACACACACAAACACACACTTCTTTAATAAGATAAACGTTCCAATAATAGATACACGGTATTATATATATATATATATATATATATATATATATATATATATATATATATATATATATATATTATATATCATATTTTATCTGCAAATAACCACAATGAACAGTTGCTTAATTGTAAGTGAATAAAATATCTGTTCTGTAATCTCAAGTAAGATTTGCTCATTCATATCAAGCCACATGTTTACACTGGCACTCTTATCAAAGCAACTTAATGATGTAAGCAGGCAGCTAATTGGCTCATGTATAAACAATTATAAAACGGTTCAGTGTTAGTAAATCAAACCAGGTGGCTCAGAAAATCTAATAGTCAGCCTTTGTTAGAGCAGAACAGCAAGTTGCAGCACATTTACCACATGTAATATAAAATAGGGACAACAATTCATAGTATGGAAATTCCTCTTAAATGCATTATACAAATTATAATCATTTTCATCTACACGGAAGACTAGAACACCAGTTTGTTTGCATACTGTTGATTGAGTAACAGAAAATGTAAATGTTGTCTGATCATTTTTAAAATATGAATTTTTTTTGGTCTTTTCCAAATATGTAAACGAATTTGTCTCCAGATGACCATTTCAACACAAATCTCAATCAGGAAAAACAGACAAACAAATATACATACATACAAACAAACCAACAAACAAAAACCTAAGTATTATATACAAATATACAGTAATAACTTTAGAGATTTAAACAATGTAAGCAATTTCAAAGAACTTATAATTCAAATAATGTTTTCATTAACAAATATTTATTCTATGCATGAACCTATGTGTTTTAGAAATAAAAGAGTCATGTGAACAAAATGGAGTGTCTTTAAACACTAGAAATACAGCAATTTACAATGCTGATAAATGCATATACAGTATTTAATTTCAAATAAGGAGTACAATTATGTTGAAATAAATGTATATGATAGAAGAGCTGGAAGAGACATGATTCACACAGAGAGCATTCTGTTAAATGTGATGATCTGGTCAAAGGTCAATTAGGACAAAGCTAAAGTGAATAAGTTCTTTCTGGAAACAAACAAACAAAACATCCCAGGTAATCCTGAACCATCAGTTTTAGTTTAATTGTTGGTGAAGGTTGCCCAAATGTGGCTTTAGCACTGCTGAACGTTCAAACTCTAAATTAACAACCATTCAGTCGTTACTATCAGTGTACCAGTGGAAGCCATCACTTTCACTTCTAGTTCTGAAATAATAAACATATTACATATAAAAATCCTTTATTATTAAAAGAAAGACAAATTTGTTCCACCGGTATTCTACATAACAGAGCAGTAGAGTACTAGTGGTGTGTAGGCGTAGAAGAAAAAGACTTGAGAACCATTCTAGAACCATTCTCCAAATGCATCTACATTTACATTACATTTACATTCACAGCATTTGGCAGACACTCTTATCCAGAGTGATGTACAAAAGTAAAGAATACATTAGCACTGGTTCTCTCGGTTACAGCCTTAAGATACCATGAGCCGAAAACACTATTCAAAAATGTTATTTTTATGTTTTATTATAAATGCACACATACAACAAACAGAGGAGAACGTGCTAGTTCAAGGATTTCAAGCAGTTCAAGAATTTCATTACATCTACAGCACAATTGTGAAGAGCTGAGTTTTTTAACAATAGATAATTATTGGACATCTATAACATGACCAGATCTGTATTTAAAATAAAAAATGGAAATTAAAAATTCAGCATATTTTATGCTCTGAAATGTCAGTGACTTGTTTTATGGGCAATACAAACTGATAGCAGCCTGGGGAAGAGATGAAAACAGTCATTGTGGTTTAGCTTTTCTCCAGCTCTGCAGCACACAACTTTCCAAATGTTGAAGCACAAAGCAGATGGGGGGTTGGGGGGAAGGTTGAAAGAAGGGAATGTTGATTTCTAAACCATCAAGCTTTATGTAGGACTACAGCTTCATGGACATGCCAAGGTTAAAATTTCAATTGCTAATATGAACTTTGCATAAGTGCTTATAATCACAGCATCCCGTCTGCGTGGTTATTGTTTTTCCACTAAAGTAAAGCAAAGCCCTGAAAATTCCTGGGCAAATATAAACTTTGCTTAAGTACTTATATGGCTGTTTTTTCTGCCCATATGGTGGCCAAAAGCACAAGGCCCAGAGAAAATACAAAGCAGTTCAGCTAAGCCAGTCTCCACCCCCACACAAAGACACAGCTCTTCAAAGGAGCAAAGTCCCTTTAAACAGTTTACAGGAGTGTTGAAGCTCCAAAACGTGACAGTGTTTGAAAATGAATTAAAGAAAAAAACACCCAGTAGCTCACTCAATTCCTCTTAGCTCAGAATCTCAAGAAGAGATGAGAAGTCACAATGGTTTCTTTTGTTCCTTCCAAAATAGCACAGGAAGCCGAAATAACATCTTTCACCCCAATATACCCTGATATAAAGTGACATGTAAAGTATCTAGTTAGGGTAAATAACTAAGATAGTGCTATTGAAGTAAAAATGCTACTTTTTAGAGTTATAATAATTCTTTCTTGAGAGGGTTTTTTTTTATTTTCTTTGTAGAGAAGGGTTTAAAAACATATCTGATATTTTTTACAGTGGTGCTGTTAAATAAGCAATAAATGTTAAATAATTTATCTTTTAAAAAAATGCTAATCTCTTAACTGTCCATAACTGGCATCCAAGAACATATAAATGTTTTTAATTACTGGATTTTGGATGAATTATTTTTGTTTGAATCTAAATATTGTTTACTTTTTTTGTTTTATATAATAATAATAATAATAATAATAATAATAATAATAATAATAATAATAATAATAATAATAATAATATTATTATTATTATTATTATTATTAGTAGTAGTAGTAGTAGTAGTAGTAGTAGTAGTAGTAGTAGTAGTATTGTTGTTGTTGTGGTTAATATTAATATTACTTTTAATATTAATGATATGTATAGCAGCAACAACAACAACGATAGCAATAATAATAACAATAACAATAATAATAATAACAACAATAATGATTACTATTATTATTTACTTTATAAATAATAATAATAATAATAATAATGATTATTATTATTATTTATTTTATAAAAGCAGCACTAGATATCAACATGCAGCAATGTTCAACTCATGTCAACTCAGCAGTGTTGCTCACATAGACTTGAATTAAGCAGTAGTGTTGATTGTACAGTCTACAGTATAACATGATGGCACATCGCTCTCCCTCAGAGAGAGTGGTAATTACCCTGTTAATATATTAGTGCACTGAATCGATTACTTGGCTAATCCAATCACAGGGATGCCATTGATCCCTCATTGAGCGTGCCAACAATAAGCACTTTCAGCAGAGCACTGCTCAATAGTGCACACACAATAGGCTCTCTCACAGCTAATTGGCTAAAATAAGCCAAACATTTTGCTTTCTCTAGCAGGGCTCGATCAATGGTGAGAATGGGTGCTGCATTTAGATGACTTTCTTAACCGTCGGGGTCTCTCTCTCTCTCTCTCTCTCTCTCTCTCTCTCTCTCTCTCTCTCTCTTTCTCTCTCTCTCTCTCTCTCTCTCTCTTTCTCTCTCTCTCAGATTAGATTTTTGCATTTTTAAAAATACATTTGAATATCCTCTGCTTCTCAGTTTACATCCCATTTCATATCATCCTTTCTCATGTCTTGTTTTTTCTCCTTCACCTCTTCTGCTCCTCCCTTTTCACTACTTAACTCCTTCTCTCCTTCTCTAAGAGTTCCATGTGATGTGCAGCTGGCAGCTGGAGTGGCTGGAGCAGCTGAGGGCCATAAATCAGGTGCAGGCAGAATTCCATATGTGGCGTTGGCATGCGCTCTGTCAGCCATGAAATAAAGATGTAGCGGAGTAGTGGGTCAGAGGTGCCAGGACCATACTGGTTTTTCTCCTCAAACATAAAAAAACACACTCTCATACGCACACAAACACACAGGTCACCCCAGCCTGGGTGCTCAACTTCATCTCCAAGCCACACTCTGTTCTCTTGTCCCACTAAGCCATGATCACTCAGATCAGGCTTTCAACCCCCCGTTGCTCTGTTTGTCCTTCCTGCCACCATGTAATAACTCACAGCTTGTAAATGGACCTGTAGGTTCCAGTGTGATAGTAGATCCCTGCATGTCTGCACACAGATCGCCCTCTCTGTGTAACAGTAACATGACTCCGATGCAGAGTGTCTGTAATGATGTCCAACAAGTCTCAACTATAAACCTTCTGCCATCATATCACCTGCTTACAGGTTCTGTGTGGTTCATCTGTGTATGGCGTATTAACTGTTGATTTCTATGATCACGTAAGAAACGTTTAATAAATAGGTACTAATTTTTGATAGGAAACAGATTCTATGGTAAAGTTGCTAATTAGCTAATGATTTGATGCTGAGCAGATTATATCTTTCTTTTTGTGCAGGTGAGGATAAATTCTAGCAGTGTAAATTAAAACATATAGTTACTGCATTTTTTATTACATTTTTATTTTAGTATATTTTAGTATATATTATTTATAGCAGAATCTTTTTCAGGCTCAGGATAGACTGGAGTTACCACCGAGGGCCGTATTGTTATTTACACAAATGCATTTAAATTTGTGATTAATGATCTTAATCACAAGATAAATATAACAGATAAATTGAAGGACAAGATGCCTCTTACATACATGTGAACCCTTTTCTCCTAAATGCCCAGACAGTTGAGCTCTCAGTCAGGGTCAGGTAGTTGAAGGGTCAGAGGTTGTGGGTCAGCAACAAAGGTCTTTGTTTGCATTTGTATTCATGTTTCTCCACATTTATTGTCTTTGTGGTCTCAGATGGTTAAATTTGTTTACCGTCTACCTTGCAGGAGCTGAAAGAGGTGAACCTAAATACCACGATAAGACAAACAGCCACCATGACAATACACACAGACATTTATTTACTCACTCACTTTCCCTTATCACTTATCAAAGCATCTATTTTCTTTGACACCCTTGTCTGTTTTTCTCACTCACTCACACACACACACACACACACACACACACACACACACACACACACACACACACACACACACACACACACACACACACACACACACACACACACACACACACACACTCAAATATTCCTATCTGTGTGGGGATATTTGGTGTAAAAACACCCCCCACACACCTGTTACTTTTCCTGTATTAGAGCCAAATCAGAGTGAGACTTTAAAGAGTAAAAATCAAACAATGACTAAGAGCATGTCTCCAGTTTAATGGCTGCTGGGTTTTTAGTCCATGGCTGATGAGACTAGTCTAAGACCTGTGAAACTAGAGGTTAACCCTGCACTGTAAAACCAGCTCTGTGCTGCTCCATCTTGTATCTCCTTTGATGCTGAACAAAGGGCTGGTTTGTCTCAGGACTAAGTCTACTCAGACAGGGCCTGTCTTGCCCACCCAGGTCGATGATAACAAAACAATACCACAGCACCAAGTTCTCACTGCTCGCATCATCTTTCTCACTCCTGCCACCAGCAGTCATAAAAGCAAAAGAGCAAGCTTTAGCCATGTGCCTAAACCACAGTCTTCTCTAGTATTGGAATGGTGCTCACTATGATGACACAGGCACTATGGACGTTCATGTCATACATAATGATTAGTAATACATGTTTTATTTGGCAAAGAGACTTACTTATTTTAAATCATCAGTGTAAGTCCACTTATAGTTTAAGGATTTTATTTTACCTCTCCAGCAGCATGTAGGTCTATATAGTTGTTGTATTTGTTATGTATTAAGTGTAAGCCATCTCTACATTCATTAAAAAAGTTGAACAAATCTTAAACTAGCAATTACATTATGTATTTAAAAAAGGTAGCCAAGTTTGCTAGTAAGGTAATTTGCTAAATTGGAGTTAATATAAACACTGAAACATATAAAACATAATAACCGAGACACTTTCTTGTATTTTGATATGGTGGGTTTTTTTTTCCATTGATTCACATTTCCCCAAAATTGTGCAAATTTCTTTCTTTCTTTTTTTTTGTTTTTTTTTTGCATGTTCTAAACCACTATTTTTATATTTTCAAAATATTGTACATATTTATGGATGTTTATCGATATTTATGGATTTTCGTACACATCTTTTAATTAATTTGTCGATTATTACATATATGCTCAAACACAACAGCACAGTTCAATACATTTACAAACATCCTTTTAAAAGTACAAAATGTTTAACCTTTATTACACTCCAGAGTCCCACTTCTAATGTGTTGTTTAATGCATTTCTTCCCATTCAGCTTTTTTTAGAGTATTATTATTGCATCTGTTTGGGTGGTCATGAGACACAGTATATCACTGTTAGTGAAACAAAACTTAAGAAGATGTAAAGAAGTGGAAAAAGATGAAGAGTACTACAAAAAGATATTACCTCACTGTTTCCTGCAGAAAGTTCATGGGATTTGTGCAGAAACATATCCCTGGATGCAGATCAGATCTAAAATGTCAGTGTCAGTTTTATTGTGATCCAGGAGCATCCTGATCCCACAGATCACTCACCCAGCTGAATAAACCATGCAGCTGTTATTATGGTAGCAATTAAGGGATGGTTACATGGTGCCGGTGATTTGATATGTCTCCCTGAGAGAGGATCAGAACATAAATAACGGTGTTTAATGAGCCCACTGGTTTTAATAACTCTTGTGCATAGGCTTTACATCTGCCAAGTCACTCACAGCAGTGGCCTGGGTGAAACAATAAGTGCTCTATTACAGGTATAAAAGTCAGTTAATCATAGAACACGGATATTTCTCCATATAGTGGAGGAAAAATGTCACAAACGACAATACAATCTATCTAGGATGTAACGATGTAAGTCATTTATCAATGAAAAACTATACAAATTCTTTAATGAGCTAAAAGTGCAGTTACTCTGTTAAAAGTACAGTTAACTTTAAATATAAATCATGAAGTTGAAAGTACAGCAAATGTTCAAAAAATAAAACAGTTCTGGCTCAAGTCACACACTGATTTTATCTACTGATGGTAAATTACTGCCTCTTTCACCAAGGAACGTGTGAAAATTTTACATAGGTCTAATCTATCTGGTGTTAGATACCATGACAATATCTCAGTATACAAGTGGTTGAATGCTCATAACTAGCTGTCACAACACAATCTGATTTGATAAATACAAAGCAACAGAAACAACAGATGGATTACACTGATGGGTATTAGGTCCCATTCTTGCTGTCACATCTGTTAAAAAATCCTTAAAGCTGTCTATTGCTTTTTCTTCTGAAATGGACTTCTGTAAATGGACTTTCTTCTGAAAGTGAAGATCAAACGGTAAATAAAACTCAGGTACTTAAATAAATGATAGTGTACAATTATACATAATTTGCATAATGAGCTTTGAATAATTTATACCCATAAGTCTGTAGATTTGTAAACAATGTTCAAAAGGTTCTATGAATAATATGAAGTATTTAAGGTCCACAAGTTGCATTATAATTAGTTTATCTGGAATAAACTTTCTAGTCAGAATGAGTTTCACAACTCATCCAAGAAACTTGACTGAGAATCTTAACAGACATTTTAATCAGTGGTCGTTCAAGCACTAGATTCTTCTGGAATTCTTCCTGTATTGTACTGTACAGAGAGGGTAAGTGTATACTATAACTTGCTGGTTCAGCTTAGTGCAAAATGTTAATCTTTATTTAAAATGATACCACAATACTCTCTCTCGCTCGCTCACTCTCATTCTCGCTCTCTCTCACTCACTCTCACTCTCTCTCTCTCTCACTCACTCTCACTCTCTCTCACTCACTCTCATTCTCTCACTCTCTCTCACTCACTCTCACTCTCTCTCTCTCTCTCACTCACTCTCACTCTCTCTCTCTCACTCACTCTCACTCTCACTCTCTCACTCTCTCTCACTCACTCCACTTTTAGTAACTGCCTTATCCTGATCCTGGTAGAACTGGATGTGAAGCCTCTGCTGGGTGTAAAGTATGAATACACCTTGGATGGCACTAGTATAACATGAAAAAAATCTTTATTTGGAAAGTGCTTTTAACAATAGACATGTGCACATGGTGGCTGGGATGTTTAGACTAAGTATTCTTGGTTAGCAGGGTACAAAAAAACAACTCGGCAAAACTAAGATTTTTTTGAAGTGTTAAATAACTTGTTTGCTCATGAGAATTCCAATGGAGCTGGTACGAAAAACCCACACTTTTCAAACTAAGGCCATGAAATAACTGGGAAAATTGGAGGTGGAGGACCGCATGAAGGAGTCAGTAATGGAGTGATTATCAAAGCAGGTTTATAAAATATCTGATTTTGATGTAGAACGATAATGAGCAAACCAGAGGTGACAGTGGCAGAGGAAAAAACCCTAAGAATATGTGAAGAAGTAACTTTGAGTCAAAAGGAGAAAATGAAGAAATTCCTTATAACAATAGTCACATTTCAATTGATCTCATAACATACGTCAATGTTTAGGTGCTAGTATGGACGTCAAGAGTATGAATTAATTATTTATTATTTTGTGGCTTTAGTGTCACCTTCCTGTGCCAAGTTGCATTTCAGTGTAGAATGGCTCTAGTTTGGAAGGTGTGGGCTCATCCTTCCTGCTTGTTTGGAAGTTTTTTAGAAATGCAAAAAATAAACTTTTGCCCAGTTGTGTTTTGTACAATACTAACTAATATGTATTAGTCTCACCATCCTAGCCAGCATGTGCTGGGACTTTCAAAAGGTTTACTTCACCTTATTTTATTTCCACCTCAGAATCAATCATTTTGGTGATGGGTTTATAAGAGCATGTTGATATGAAGCAATCAGTTCTGTACGGCTATGAAAGACATACACACCATGTGTTTCTTCACACTTAAAACAAGGAATCAATTGAAACAGGGTGCCTCCAGTGCAGGGATGGAGTGATCTGGCCTCTCTAGAGGTGGTGACAGATCCAGACAGCAGACAGTGCCGGTCAATGCACTTGGAATGAGGTTCAGCTTGAGATGCTGGCATGGGGCTGGACTAAAGATTGTGGAGGAGGGACGGTGTAGGTGGTGGCAGTGCTGCCGGCTCTGTACTTTTTCTGTCTGATAGTTATGTGGCAGTAAGGTTGTCGCTGCCATGTCTGGCCTATATGTTCCTCATGTCAGTGAGCCATGCAGGAACATGGAGAGCTGGAGATGAAGAACCATGTGAAGGAGTCAAGAATGGAATGCTCCTGCAACCTACACTTAAAAGATACATAGCCACCAGCAGTTACTTATTACAGTGCCCTGGCTATTAAATCACTTTGCTCTCAGTTAAGAATTTCACAAAGATATTCTAAACACTTTAACTTATTCATGGCAGTAACACAAACACTTGTCTTGCAAACATATAACAACTGTAGCTTTGATCAATACAAATAATTAACACAAATGGATTTTTCTAAATAACTACTGCAGTAAACAGCTAATTAAAACACTCATGCACACACAAACAATCTCTCTCTCTCTCTCTCTCTCTCTCACACACCTCACACACACACACACACACACACACACACACACACACACACACACACACACACACACACACACACACACACACACACACACACACACACACACACACACACACACACACACACACACACAAAATTCTAACCTTAACCTTAGCCAAAAGAAAATCGGTTGCTGGCTGTTTTAGGTTTAATAATAACAGCTTAAAGGGGAAAAAAGGGAAAAGGGAGAATAGCAGCATTTTTTCATGGGCATCAGCAAACATTACCTAAAGGTTACATAAAAGATATTCCTATCCTTATCGTGAAATTTGGTCCTCACCAAGATATAAAAACTTGCCCACCTGCACACACCCCTATAAATTAATTTTTATGATTTAAATTCATTCTATTATGATTTTATATAATCATGATTATGGCCAAAATTTGATTTGACTGAAATTGACCTTTTTCAAACATTTGCACCTATTCTTATCAAGCTTGCTAATCTACAGCACAAGAGGATAAAGGGGGAAGAATATGGAGTACCAAAACGAGTCTGCATATTTATGTCTCAGCATTCTACATACCAGACATTGAAATAATTCTAATCTCACACCACTGTACATAAACAACACCGCTTACTCACAAATAATTATGCCTGAATCCAACAGATTTTACACTCAGGTCTGGTGTGTCTTTAGTTTATGTATGTGCATAAGTGTTTCTTTAAATAGTTCTGAAACTAACAGCTATATTTGAAACATAAGTAAACTGTGTGCCTGTGTGAAAGTGTGTTTAAGAGGTATATGATCCTCAGCTCCTGTCTCATCAGTTCTCCATGCAATGCAGACATCCTGTCTAGAATGCAGCATGTCAGACTCAGAAGGAGTGAATGTCCCCTCATAACCTTTTCAACACATTATGACCTTCCCAACAAAAGTGAATTTTCTTAAATGTTCACACACATGCTGATACGTGGAGTAATTCGGATAATCCTAACAATATTCAAAGAAATATCAGCCTCTCAGTGATTCTGCACATCTCCTTGTAAGGCCATGTAGGATCTCGCAGTTATCATCTTCCATCCCACTGTAACCAACATATCTTTATCTCCTTCCACAAAATGTTGTCTTTGACAAAACTGGAATGCTACAAAGCAGGTTAAAGTAATATACTTTAATGCCTGACACAATGTTTTAGTATATCTAAACTTACCTAATAATTAAATGTGTGTAATAAATATGCAAACTTCCTAAATCTTTTACCAATAAATTTATTTGCTTACTAGTTTTGTAGTAATTCTGCGGATGTATCATTCCTAATGTTATAACGACTGGAGCCCTGGACTTCTTCTGAAATATTTAATACCAATATTTTTTAAAAACAAATAATGTCACTAAGAGGTCATGGAGTACACCCATTTTATGAGGCATGCTAATAGGCATGTAACACTGACATCTAAAGGAAATGAATACTAGAAACCTAACACCATGCTGAGCTCTGTGAACATATCAGGGCATTAAATGTAACCTTAAATCCTGGTATCCTCCTCCACTTGCTCTTTACACCTCTCACGTCCATCACACTTACATCTCTGGCACAGGCTAATCTTTAGAAATCCTGATGTTGTATATTCAACATGATGAGCATCCTGATGCCAAATAGGCCAAGCCATGGTTTATTCCCTGATGAAGAAACAAAGGATGTTAGGGAGGAACATTAGAAGCAATTTGTTGTTTTTGTGATCACAATAAGCTGCAGTATCATAGGGATAGTGTTTACGCAGTTGGGGGCTTCTACTGTCACTGCTTACATAAATCTGCCTCTTTTGGGTCCGTGTACATATCCACCTCACAAGGGCAGTCAAAAAACTTTGTTCTTGCCTGACCTGCTCATTCACAACAACAGTTTTAGTTCTTTTTAGTTCTTATATGAACCTGCTGGAAATGGAGCTTTAACTCTGCTAGGTTTCTGGAAGGAAGCTAATATAGAGGCCACTCTTTGCTTTTTGTTTTAAGGCCAGCTGAACACTTTCTTTGTCCATGACTATCCCTTGTTGTAAGTTAAGTTTATTCTGTCAATTTACTGCAATTTATTCTCACTTTTGTTGCTGGGGACTAAGAAAAGTTGGAGGTGGAAATACCCTGCGGTGTGAGTGACCTTAGGTTATGCAGTCAATAAACCCCCACACTCAGGGCAAGCTGTAAAAGCCATTTACACACTTCCTGGTCTCACTAATGCCTAACTCTACATATTAACATCCAATAACAGGCACTTTAACAGGCTCGTTCTTGTCCATTCCAATGCTGATATGTTTAAGGACGTGTTGGTCAGTGAGTTTAGAACACCTTTATGGCTAGAATTTTATGGTTGCACGTGACAAAATATTGTAACTGTCTCTGTAAACTGCCTTGGGTTCCTTCTGCAGAAAACAATAGCTACTTTCTGCTTACTCACTGTGCATTGAGGTGAGGTGTTAGCTAATTTTTAAGTGTGTGTGTGTGTGTGTGTGTGTGTGTGTGTGTGTGTGTGTGTGTGTGTGTGTGTGTGTGTGTGTGTGTGTGTGTGTGTGTGTGTGTGTCTCCATATACACACAGCTGGCTGCAAGGTGTGTGTAAGGCAGCTGTGAGGAGCTAACTAGAGTAAACAAGGCCAGCATGGGGCACCTCACCTCCTCTGTCTTACCTTTCTTGTCCAGTGCTAACAAAGCAAGACAAGCAGATGGTCCCACATCTGGAAGGGCTCTGCTAAGAACCTTAATAGACTTGCTACAAGCCTGTTTGTCTTCTTCAAGTATCCCCACCATTACTTTACTCACATGCAACCAAAGCACATTGCTGAAAGAGAAAGAGCAAAATATTTGCCAGTTGTATTTAGTCAGAGTGTGTGCAGAACATACAGTATCAGGTAGCTGATAACGGTTCATTCTTGAGGAAAATCAACAATAAAATCCTAGACGAGACACTGATAAGAATATTAAGACTGGAAAAATAAGACACTTCATGGTTTAATTAAGTAAGAGATACTTATTTTTACTAGGACTTATAATCAGTAGCTCCTAGCCCAGAAATCTTACAAATTTCAAAAGTTTATAAAAGGTATAACATGTAATTCAATGTATACACTCTATTTTATTCTTTAATGGATACTTCAAAAATTTTAAATCTTGTGATTGTAATTTTGAAATGTATTTTTTATTGGGGGGGTGGGGGGTCCTATGAATCTGTTGAATTATATTGATTTTCCAAAAAAAAAATTGACAGAAATTAATAGTAAATTAATGTAATAATGTCAGATGACAGATGCCCTTATGCAGAGTTTCCATGGCACACACACACACACACACACACACACACACACACACACACACAC
>NC_062520.1:16935653-16950653 GCF_022655615.1 Tachysurus fulvidraco | reverse complement strand
TTAAAAATGTCCTCGCTGGTGTTGGTGTTCTGGAGAAGTGTAAAATTGTGTCATGGGCTTGGTTAAAAAAAAAAAAAAAAAAAAGAATCACTATAGCAAACAGTAAACATCTATCAGTGGACAGGAGGAAAGCCACCCCGCTTTGTTGACCTTTCTGATCCCTCAGTTTAGTCAAGACTAATTGGAGATCCTTCTCTATCGATTTTCATCTGTTCTTTTATTTGAAAAAGCTGCCACACATGTGTGAGGCACATTTATTAGACTTCTAGCTGAAATGGTTAGGTCTGAATCTTTTCAAATTGTTTGCCAAAAAATGATTAGAGCAAACACTCTATATCATCTCCTGTTGCAATGGAGTCTGAGGTATTGTTATTTTGGGTCGAACGCTTTTCTATTTTCTCTAAAAATCTATTTTCACTGCAGAAAAAGGAGTTACTGGATGGTGCAAAAAAAATCATGTTTGTATCTAAAGAAATTGTTTCAACATTTAAATTAATAATACACAATTACTTATTGGAAAAATAAATCTTATTAATATTAATTATTTATATTTTGAGAAAAGGCAGTTACAGACCATTGTATTCAATATATAATGCATTTTAAAATTAAAGCATATAGTATTTTTACTTTCTAATGTACCATTTCGAAATAAAAGTTATTATAGTGACATTTATTATTTTTGCTGTGAAGGCAATTTAGCATTTGAAATGATATGATAGGTGTATTAGTTTACTGAAAATAAATGTATATATATAAAATAGTAATAGTACTGAAATAGTAGTGTAAAAAGTACTCCAGCTCAAATAAAAATTATAATGCATATTGTATTATAATGTAGTGCTTGTTTGTTGTGTAATTAAGTGTGTAATTGTAATTTAGGACTGTACAATTTTAATTAAATAGTCGGAGGTACAAAATTAAAGAGGACACTCTGGTTTGACTGGAACTATATTTAAAACCAAAATGAAAACTTTTTTTTTTTCCATTCACATAATAAATACATTTGCCACTTGTGCATCAAAACATATTTGAGCTTATTTACATCATAAATAAATTTAGAGAAGGATTTTCCTCACTGTAAGAAAACACTGCAGTCTCAAAGAGCGCCGGTTTCTCCGGGCCAGAAAGCAGCCTGAGAGCAGAGGAGACGGACAAGCTGAGGCTCAGACAGCTCTGTCCCTGTCAGTCTGTATCAGTCAGAGTTTCATTTCACAGACCACCAGACCTAGCACACCTCTTTTACGTCATCTCCGTCTTGCAAATCCATCACAGTTACATTCACTCAGTTCACAATCGTATAAAGAATTCCACATCCTGCTTTACCAGTTTCAGCCTGAAGCCCCTGATTTCTCCCATCATGTCATGTGTGAGAAATATATTAAACTGAGGTCATTGGAACCGAAAAATTTAGCTATATTGCTAAAAAGTCAGAAGTTCACTGCACCTGCGATTCTCAGTCAACAGCCTCACTGACTAACAGAGCTCGGCTTAGCCTGGATTATACAAGAGTTTTGGAATATTTGTTTGTTGAAATCGAATGCTGGTACAAGACAAATACTCTGACACATCGAAACATTGATTTTTAATTCAGGATTTAAACAAAATGGTATATATTTCTTGAAAAAGTTTTACAAATGTTGCGGTCTTGTATAACTTTATGTCACATTATGGTAGCTAATATATCAAACCTGTGGCAGAAACCATTAATAAAAAAAAAAACAATTCATTACTTTAACCCTTTACTCAAAGGTCTGATTACTGTTAGACTTGGATACGATGTGTCAGATATTTGTCTGTACAATATATGTAATTTCTAATTTTTTTCAGCATATATGGAAGGTGGCTTGTATTAAAAACACTAATTCATTTGCTTGTGAAAAACAATGAATGGGACGTTAAATGGGAGCAAGAGCAAAATGTAAAAGGTCAAAAGTAACTTGTGTCACTCAAATCATCAGAAAATGATAGACAATTAGATCATTCAAACCATTGTATAACTTAAAAAATATAATTAAAAAAACATGAAAAATACTGATTGCAAATAAAAAACCCATTTTTTATGGAGATAATCACAACTTGTATTCATCAGTAACTAGGATTTTTGTCTTTTTCCTCATTGGGTCATAACTGTTTATAATATTAGTCTTTTTCCTTGACCAGTCACTTCCTTTTCCAAACTGTAGTTTAATTTGTGACATAAAACTCCTTAAACACTTACTCTTGTAAAATGCTTTTTTTTTAAATATCATTCATCTGATTCATCGGTATTTTAAATGCATGAATGTAGTTACCTTAATACAGAATCCTTCTAAGCAATGCAAATATAAACATAACCAATCTCAGAACAGGAAACTACAGAATTATTGGGTGTTTTGTCCCTTTTCAGAGACAGAGTCAGGGTCTGAGCGTCAGCTGCCATTGGAGATGATGACGGAGGTCCCTTTATGGCTGGTGGTTTGCTCAGCCTGCATGCGCAGGTGAGAGGTCATGTCGTAGTGGGAGGAGCTTGCACACCCTAGCGCGTATCCTCTGAAGCTGTCTGCCTCATAGAGGTGCTCCAGTGTGTAGCCGCTGAGTGAGTAGGCAGTGTGTTTGTCCAGATACTGGCGTGGATGAGAGGGGTAGAGTGCAGGAGTGGGAGAGACGGCGCAGGAGCCTGCAAGCCCCAGCTGTTGCTGTTGTTGCTGCTGTTGTGGCGATGAAAGCTCAGTTTGCAGGAAGTCTTTGGCTTTGGCCAACTGTTCAGAGTTGGGGCTGCTGAGACGAGACAGAGGGGTGGGGCTGGGGGCGGGGCTGATCACCTGAGCTGAACCCCGACACACAACACCCTGCAGCGCTGTCTGGGCAAACTCATTACTGAAGCAGGAGCTGGTGCTTTTACCTAGACCATTAGCAGGCCCTAGATTTCGTTCAGTACCACTCTTCCTCAGCTGCAGCCTGTTTTCCTCCTCTTTTATCATCTGCTGTGTGGCCCGAATCAGTGTCTCAATCTTACTGGGCTCCTGTGGGCTAGAGCGAAAGTGCTCAATTCGGTATCGGTCACCTGAGTCACTGGCTGAGCCAGCATCAGGAGAGCTGACCGTGCTGTCCTCATCCCAGTGGCCTCTCACTGCAAACAAGAGTCAAAGAAAGACACCAGAGGCAAAGCATTAGACCAGAAGTCTTTAATTTTATCCACACAGTGTTGATATGACTAAAACTATTCATCCTTCAGTTGTATTCACAGCCCCTGATTGCATCATACAGTACTGAAAGTGACACTTACCATGTAGGCTGTGGATGGAGGTGATGTGGGGCATCGCACACTCATACCCATCTCCATTCTCAGGTGGGGATTTGGGTAGAGGCAGGAGAGAGCGGGCGGCGCCCCACCACGCCTCACGCCCAGTCTGTGGAGTACCCAGGAAGTACCTGCCAGCTTCACAGCGGCCACGCTCACAGGCTTGAGAATGACTGTGACCTTGATGATCACTGGATGTGTGATGCTCCTCAGACAGAGGCAGGCTGTAGCACAGAGGGCGGGGCTCTGGGAACTGGCGGTACACACACGATGCATCCATGCTTTCACTTTGATCTAATAGCTGTGGGGAGGCAGAATCAGTCAGAGGACTCCCACCCCATGGGCTGCTGTCCTGATCAGATTCAGAGCGCTCAGTGTGGAATCCTGTGTACTGCATAAAAACACAAATATCCATCAATCACTTTCTCTAAAATGAACGGAGGAACAGGTATTCAGCTTATTAAAAGAACACACTCACGTGTGGGTATGGAGAGAGGCGTGTTTTGGGTTTGGTACGAGACACCCTGCTTTTACTCGCCTTCCTGTTGTCACTGACCGGGTTGGATGGGCTACTGTAGGTGAAAGATGGTTTGTTGGATGCCGCTTGGTCTAAGGACAGCTGTAGGCCTTTATACTCAGTTTCCCTGTTGAGAAAAATCTAAAGCTGAAGTTACAGCTGAAGTCCAACAGGTATTGCACTCAGCAGGCTTTAAATCAATACTTTCATTACCCAAAGACAAGCTCTCTAGCGAATTGGTGTGAGGCTGTTTGTATAAGTGTGTCTCTGGTGTGTTTGTGTACTAGGGCTTTTTATTTCAACTCTCCCAATGCTGTAAATACAAGCTAACATCTGTTTGGTAATTAAGATGCAATTGCTCATTTAGAAGAGCCCAACGTGAAAGTGTTTGTGTGTGTGTGTGCAGAAGAGAAACAGTGTGTATACGTAAGAAAGGAGGAGGTACAGTTGGAAACCATTGTTTCTCCTGCAGATTGGAGCAAGGCTTTTACAAACACACGACAGAGGGGAAGCGTTTCAGTTCAAATACGCAGTGAGATTAAGAGCTATGTCTGACTAAACCAAGCTCACACGCAGATCCTGCATGAGGAAATGGAAATTGATTTCTGAGTAAAGTGCGGTATGGATTTTTCTTCCCTATGATGATTCAACTTTCAAAACCAAGAAAACTGTCTGGAGAGTCCAGAAAAAGATCAGCCAAAACGTCAGCCAAAGATCAAACCATAAAGAAACACACACACACACACACACACACACACACACACACACACACACACACACACACACACACACACACACACACATTCTTATTGAATGATGTTAATCTGAGTTAAGAGTCATTGGGCAAGCAGGAATCTATAACTGTGGTTACAGGTTGTGGACAGAAGCCAAAACAAGCAGAAGGTGATGCAATGAGCTGAGCAGAGACCCGGCAGTGTCATTTTAGTTATTGCTTACTTACTTACTCACACACACACGCACACACACACACACACACACACACACACACACACACACACACACACACACACACACACACACACACACACACACACACACACACACACACACACACACCCCTCAGAAGTCCTTCCACTGAAATAATTGCATTAATTCATTCGTCTGTATAATCTCTTAATTCAGTAGCCAAAAGGAAACCTGTTAGCTCTATTATTGCTTTCAATAAGCTATGGACAAAGTATTTCCTCATAGGGACAAACTAAGTGCCCTCACAATAGAAAAAATGTCAGATATTCCTGTCCTTGTGCAGACATTTGGACATGTGCCCACCACCATGTACACACCAAAGACACATATATATGTATACTACTTATATTTACTATCCTTGTAAGGAGTGTCATAATTCTTAATTATTAGTGTAACAAATATTCCAGGCCTAGAAATATTATTGAAAAAAAAAACTACTGCATTTTCTGAAAAAATAAATAATTGTATAAGGATTGTGTGATTATGAAGACACTAAAACCATCACACACACACACACACACACACACACACACACACACACACACACACACACACACAGACACACACACACACACACACACACACACACACACACACACACACAGACACACAGACACACACACACACACACACACACACACACAGACACACAGACACACACACACACACACACACACAGACACACAGACACACACACACACACACACACACACACAGACACACAGACACACACACACACACACACACACACACAGACACACACAGACACACACACACAGACACACACACACACACACACACACACACACACACACACAGACACACACACACACACACACACACACACACACACACACACACACACACACACACACACACACATTTTGTGTGCAGTGAACAGGCAGACATTCTGATAAGCTAGGATAAGGGGCCAGACATATTCACCTGCTTCTGTTGTGAACAAAGATTAGCTTCGCAATTATGAGACAACACACACACATAAACATGCGCACACTCACATGTACCCGCACACACATTAATACACACAAGGCAGGGTCAAACAGAGTGCAGGTCTCAGTACCTACATTTACTTTTTTAAATTATAAGAGCACTGATCTGTGGCTCAAACACACCGCTGGCATAACAGGGAGGAACTGAACTCAACAACACACTTAGCAAGCTGTGTGCTATAAACACTCATCATCTTTACAGCCTATTAATTAAGGCTCATAAACACTTCTTTTTATGACTTTGAGCTTAGGGAGCTGCGTGAAGCTGATCTCAGCTTCACATTAGCATGAGCACGCGGCACCTCTTTTGCGTAATGGACGCTTTTATGGAGCCGAATCATTCACATCTGCAACAGGCAGTCTAAATGAGAGCTAAAGCACGGATGTCAGGTGATAGCAATGATTCCACATGACTTTCTAGATGTGCATAGAAACACAAAACCTCATTTGAGTCATCTGTGCAGCTCTCACTCCCAGCCCCAACATGACGGATGGCTTCTCAACCAGAGTCGCTTCATTCTTTAGTGAGAGTTCCGGAGAAATAGTGATAATGCATCCGAATGCATGACAAATAAATCAGGCTAGAATCAGCCACCCATATAATTCATGTAGTGAACAGAGCCACAGCTGAGAGTGTTGTTTCCACACAGATTTCCCACCTGATAGAAGAGCACTACAGCAGCCATGACCCGTGGCCATTTAAAAAGATCACTAACAGCTCACATATATATATATATATATATAATAAGCAGTGCATTTATAGTGAATTATAAAACATTTGCTATGCTTTGAAATGATATCTGACAGCACAGCACAAAAACTGAGTACGTAGGAAATGACCAGTATTTAGCTCCATTATTTTTATAAAATATGTAATTTGTTTGTAATTATATTTTGAATGATTGCAGCTTATGTGTTTATTTTTTTAATCTCCCAGTGTAGTAAGCCTTTTTCCTTTCACACAACAGTAGCACTAACCTCCAGGGTAAAGACCAGTACACCTTCTCCGATGTGTATAAACGTGCCTCTGCATACTAATTTCTGCTTCTCATGCCACCGTGAGCATGGAAGGTTGCACAAGCAGAATGACATGGACAAAACGGAAGTGCCCATTTACGGTACTCGACAGGTGCACGCTGTGCAATTTTTTTAAGCTACAGACATGTTTCAGAGCGGTGCACAGTGCGATTAGCTGAGAAGAAGCAAGAGCACGTCTGAGGTTACTGGGGTCAGCATCGCTTTCACCATACATGGGTGTAATTGTAGGAGTTAGCTGTGAGAACAGGATAGTAGAGCACTAGGCTTATCAAATAAATAAGACACCAGTAAATCCATAAACCTTAAAAGAAACCTTTTCCTTATTGTCATAAAATATTTTAATATTTTAATAATATGTTTGATTATTTCTTTATTACTTAATTATTGGCTGTGTACATGACCGGTTTTTCTTTTGCTTGTTTTTTTGTTGTTGTTGTTGTTGTTGTTTTTTCCCAAAATAAATGATATTCCTAAATATTTTATTGAAATGACATTTTTACCTTCTAAATTATGCACATGTAGTGATTTGTATGTGTAAAATGTATGTATTTGATAAATATTTTCAAATTCAGGTGTAGATGTTTTATTATCCTTGCTAGGCATACGGTTAACGTGTGAACAGTGATTAAAGTGACATGTAGCAGATAAAATCAGTAAAGCTGTCAGGTTTATTTAACATGCTGATCACAAGTTAACATCACACCCTAATTAAATTTATATTCAGAAGTCTAAAATCATGCAACACATATATGCTATCATAATAGCCTATCATCTAACAAAAAAAAAAATCACTTCATCTTTCTGACTTTAATAATTACATATAGACAGCAGCTAGTTATACTTTAACTGCAAGAATATATATTTTTTTATTGAATTCCTCACAACCACATAAATAGTGAACCGTAGTACACGAAATTGAAGATGCATTATATGCATGTCAACCTGAATGACATCTTTATAATGAAAGCAAATAACCTCTCGTGATAGCTTTATAAATAGGGTTCAGATCAGAAAAGCTGATAGACGTTTGTCTTAATGTTTTATGTGATGAAAATAGAAAAAAATGAATAAATAATTTGCATACTTACGTGAGGACATAGTTCACACTGACAATACAGTGAGGTCTGGAGGATCTGCTGTTGTGCACAATGGTTGCATAGCTCTGCACCCACACCCAGCCGCCTTCCTTAGCCAAAAACCTGTAGTACTTTGTAGTGACCTGACCCTTCACCAACACTGCAGATATACAGCAAGAAACAGAGAGAAACAGATCTCACATCAGGGGGATTTAGATGTCTATTAACCTGCTAATCTTAGAACGAGAAAAAAAAACATTACTGAACCATTTATATATTGCTGGAAATCCTGAGCTTTAACATAATTTCAGTGTTGGATAATCTACGTCACCGTCACCCCCATCCCCACATCCCCACCTTCCCCATCACTATGCATTCATTCTCTACATTTAATCAGCAGTAATTGATGATGAACTGTGATTAAAACACAAACACACTTTTTACAGCTGTGTTTATTGTATTAACCATCATCGCATTATGTGAATAAAATAACAACATTAGTCAACTTACAGTTGAATAAATTACATGCTTAATTAGGTTTAATATACAAATGTAAAACAGTACTTTTATACACATGTACATTCTGTATAGACAATAAGCTTGTGCTTATCTGCCTGATATGAACCGTATTAAAGTTAAAGATAAAATGTGAAACGATACACAGAAAACTGTAATTTGAACTCCATAATGACACTTTTTCAATTAGACTAGTTTTTTAAAATCAAGTTGTTTTTTGTTTTTGTTTTTTTATGTCTTAAAAATATGTTCTGGAAATAAATTAGCTATGAAAATAAAGTTCACTATATTGATAATCAGTGTGTTAATTATGATTCATCTAATGTATGGATTTAGAATATATTTATAACTCTGTCTTCATGCTATATACTGTAAGTGTAAAGCATTAACATTAATTGAAAGTGAAGTGCTGTGTTCATTATAAGTAATCGTGTTGTGATTATTCCTGTGGCTGCAGTGTGACTGGCCATGTCAGGGGAAGAAGGTAACCAGAGGAATGAGCAAAAACAAAGCTAACTCACACAAGTGGTGTGCACAGCGTAGGTGAAAGGTGTCACAGCTGTGGACGTGATGGTAAAGAGTCTTCTCTATTAAATCCTGTGGCTCATAGCCAGTAAGCTCTGCCACCCTGGCAAACCAACATGGAGAAGAATAATTACATTGCCAATGTGCACACAAACACCTGTGTACACACAGCCGCCTACACACGCACACAAATACACAAAAAATATTTGGACAAATATAAACCTAACATGCAAACATGCATGTTGCACAAAATAACAGGTGCATATGCATGTTCAAGATGGAACATGAATATACAAACACCGCTTCACACACCAACAAACAAACTCTCTCACACACACACGTGCACACACACATGCACACACACATGCACACACATAACTATTAACTATTATTTGACACCAATGTGCCTATCAACAGTAAATTCTTTGTGTAGAGCTACACAATCCATCCTACAGAGAGAATGAGGATGCAGACTACCTGGAGTCAAGGAAGATGAGCTTCATGTCCAGGCTGGCTCTGAACATGAACATGTTGCTGTGGAGCTTGATTTCCGTCACTGCACTTGGAGGCAGTGAGTGACCCACGGCAACCAGACCAACGTTCTGATAGCAGCCGTCAAACAGTGACATGTCTAAACTGTACTGCCGGATTTTTAGGTAGCCGCTGCAATGAATCACCTTTACGAAAAAAAAAACAGGGGAAAAATACAAATATGATCACACAGATACATGAAAACAAAAAGTCTCATGTTCACCTATATATGTTATTTGTATAATATTTCAAAAGCATTAAGTGTTATTCACAGTTAAGGCCTTAAGCAATATTAACTGGAAAGAAAGAAAGAAAGAAAGAAAGAAAGAAAGAAAGAAAGAAAGAAAGAAAGAAAGAAAGAAAGAAAGAAAGAAAGAAAGAAAGAAAGAAAGAAAGAAAGAAAGAAAGAAAGAAAGAAAGAAAGAAAGAAAGAAAGAAAGAAAGAAAGAAAGAGCGTATGGTATTAAAGGGATTTTATTTTTTTAATTTAAAAAATTATACAATTCAACAGGAATTTTGTACAAAAATTAATTACTATTTTAACATCTCCAGTACACAGGTTTTGCAAGGTGTAATAAAATCCGATCAAATTATCTAACGGTTAGATTAGTATATTCTAACCTTATAGCCGCCGCACGTCAATCCTGCGTTTCTTTTGGCCAGGACGCATTTCATTCTCAAAAAGAAAGAGCGCTCCATCTCATACTCTAAATATAAACAGAAGAGGAATAAAAAGGATAAATTAGAAAAGGTATATATGTTTGTGCAGTATGTGTGTGTGTGTGTGTGTGTGTGTGTGTGTGTGTGTGTGTGTGTGTGTGTGTGTGTGTGTGTGTGTGTGTGTGTGTGTACCCTGGACGAAGTGAGAATGGTAAGGCTGGTGCGCTGTGAGCACTGCGGTCATCTCATCATGATCAGCAGGGTGGATGTACTCATAAATACTGTTCCCCGTCAGCTCTACCTGTTAAAATGAACCTCTGTCATCCTGCTCAAACACGCGTTCAGCTACAAGAACACAGACAGGAAAAACCTACAGACAGTATGGTACCATGCACTTTACCTGGGACAGGCCTAAATGTACAGAAGCAGTCTCAGAAATGTACATGATCTTCCCATCCGGGGCGACTACAAAAATAAACCCGTCCAAAGTCTGAAAAACAAATAGTTATAAATAGTACACATGTATATATATGAAAATGCACACGCCTATAATTAGATTTATTCCTTGTCCAATACGTAAACCAACAAAACACCGTCTGATGAAATGTCTGATTTAATTCCTAGGGGGAATCTTTCGGTTTCGCTTAGAATATAAAATCATCATGATCACTGAACACGTGTTTACGTTTATTCACAAAACCGATAAATGTTGTAACCTCTGAATTTCCCGCATCTCGTGTATTCAGGTTAAACAACACGGTTCCATTCGCGCTTCTCCTACTGAGGCTCATATATAACATTATAGTGGCAAATGCAAATGTGCCAAATGTGCATAGCATCATTATCTGTTACACCACAAATACCAAATTATTCAACAGGTATTATTATTATTATTATTATTATTATTATTATTATTATTATTATTATGTCGGTAATTCATTAATAGCTATTAACATTAGGTGTATGAATGTAATCCTACCTGTAGTAAATGTGATCCGAGCTCACGGCCCACATTGTCCAGAGAACTGGCTCTGCTCACGTGGCCCCAGGATTCCCCCAAACCTGCACAATAAATGCAATACATTTTAGATCATATCGGCCCGTGTATTATTATTATTATTATTATTATTATTATTATTATTGATAAAAAAATATTGTTATTGTTGATCTTAGGCGATCGAATTAAATAAAAATAAAAAATACATTTATCCCTTTTTTCTACATTGACCAATTTTTTTTAAAAAGCCGTGTCATTAATGAATAAGAGAAAGTGAGTACATTTGGAAGTAAACATGCAGTACAGCTGTCAGTGTTATGCAGATGCAGTGAGAGGACAGAGCATGCTAAGAGAAGTGCGGAGGTGCAGTCTGTTCTCAGCCCCGACGCAATCCCCTATTGAAATGCAAATTTGCGAAAACAAACAAGGATCACAGCAAAGCTCCGATTCCCATTTTAATATTAACCAAATATACACTTCGGGTTTACACAACAGAAACAATCAAATCATTGCTGAAGCACAAATCAAACACAGACGGCCTGCACATCCTCATTCACCTCTAAACTGTGTATGACTATCCTGAAATATCCAGTACTGCTTCAGTACTATACAACACTTCAGCTCATCTGCTAATGTACAAACTTTAACATGTCCTCTTTAAAATTTCCGTTTAACAGATAATAATAATAATAATAATAATAATAATAATAATAATAATAATAATAATAATAATAATAAAATCAGAAGAACACTTGAATAAAATAATTTCTGGATATCACGTGATTTTCGAGTTATGATTTTTTTCACAACAAACAGCTCGTGAATTTGTGGACTTCATGCGTCAAAGCTTTGAAGGTTTATTTTTACGTTTGACCTTCTGCAAGGGAAAGAAAAACTAACGTGTTTAAGATAATCACAAAACGAACTCTGTTAGGCAGAAGAAATGAGATCTCTGTACTCGCGACATGAAGAGTTTGTACTGAAGCTAAAAGCGGCTTTCAAACAAAAAGCTCTCGTTTGTGCTGAGAAATAAAAATAATCCACTGAAGCGCTCCACAAGAAACCTTTCAATTGCTTCTAGGGTGAGAAAATCACCTCCATCTTTTCAGAATTACAGACTCGACTGGAGACTTTCCAACGGTATCCAAATCGCCTAATGCCAAGCTGGATAAAACACATGTCTACTTTTACCAATAAACCGCTTAGGGATAGATGCACAAATGTCTTGATTTTTACTAGCAAATGTAGTAGTAATAATAATAATAATAATAATAATAATAATAATAATAATAATAATAATAATAATAATAATAATAATAATAATTTCTTCTTCTTCTTCTTCTTCTTCTTCTTCTTCTTCTTATTATTATTATTATTATTATTATTAATATTATTATTATCATTATTTGTAGTAGTATTATTCTAGTCCACATCATAATGATACTAGAAAAGTGTAATATATAAAAAATATTGAAAGGTATTTTTTCTTGTTGTTTATTTACATCAGGGAAATACTGGAGATGAAAGGTAAAAAAGGTTGTCATTCCCACACCAGACCGAAAATAACGCGCGTCAGAAACACTCCAACATTCGGTATTTTTTAAATAAAATGTGATGTTCTTCGACAACACAGAACGTTGTTGCTCAGGCTACTAGCAGTGTGCTATTACACTGACCCCGAGGTGAGCAAACACAAAGTACAACGAGGAGGAAGAGGAGGAAGAGGATGGGAAGAAAGTGATGGCTAAAATACATGCAGTGTTTCTTGTGTTTGTCCCCAGCCGAGTGCGCCACTGATAAAGCTCTGGAGGACAACAGCTCTCACTCTGGCCTGTCAATGTTCACAAATATTAAATGGCTTTATTTATAATCCCGATTTATTGTTTTCAACAAACACTATATCCGTGTAGGTATTGTACTGATATAACTCTCTGCTCAGGACAAACCTGTGACATTCTCAAAGTCTGCTTTCATAACAAAAATATCAACAACCCTTTTATATTATATTATATTATATTATATTATATTATATTATATATTAATATTTGATACATTTTATATTCTTGTCTAATTTTTATACTATGCATGTATATAGATCGACCGTGTGTTTTAATAATAAATTAGACAATGAATAATGTGTATTATAATCGCTAGTGAAATACTTTTAGACCAGATATTAAAGGTCCTGCACGAGCTTAGGCTGTCAACAACATGAACCGTGAAGAAAGACTGAGGTTTGCATTGTAGAAGCTCATTTCCTAAACGTTGGCTGTATAAAGCTGATGATGGAGAATATCCATGCAGAACCTCAGGATAAATGATCGCTTCAAGTCCTCATGTTCTTAGCAACTCCACCCGCATGTGAAAGTATTAAGGGTCAACATCAACCCTGACGTCTCGACATTTCCCCACTAGAGCCACTATCAAAAGCCTCACAGCTAACGTTTCACTTTGATATGCGACTCCTGAAAGCAGGAGTGCTGTGAGGGACTGGCCCGAACACTTCGCCACTTTTTTACATCCTCACGGCCAGGTTTATACAGGTCTCAAGCCTGTGGCTGGCGCTGGAAGCGTTATGCACAGCGGCATGTGCTGGAGAAGATCAGCGCTAATTGGCGCGGCGCTCCTTCACTCACGGCCCAGAGCTGAGAGAGAAGTTTGACTAATCCCCTTTAGCGTCTCCACGCCTGCCTGACTCTGAAAACACTACATCTATATACATACAAAACCAGCACAGACACTTATTTAAAGCACAAAACGTAACCCATGTATAACCTAGAGGGAATAATAATAATAATAATAATAATAATAATAATAATAATAATAATAATAAATAATAATAATAATAATAATAGTAATTAAAGCCCGCTTTTATTATACAAAAAAATGTGGTGCTGCTATAATGTATTATAATTAAATTACCACTACAAGAAAGCAATAAGATATATATTTTATATGTCTATATTTTGAACAAATTATCCACCAAAATTAAGAATTTAATAAGATTTGATTTAAAGAAAAGACTACAACAAATCAATAAAAATAAATAATAAATAAACTTAGCTGAGAAATAATTATCTCATAATAATAATAATAATAATAATAATAATAATAATAATAATAATAATAATAATAATAATAATAATAATAATAAAGTGCAGTAAAATAACAGCAACAGCAAGGTAACAGTTTAAGGTGAAGTTTGATGCTTATTATTGTCTGACCTTCAGGAAACACCAGTCTCATTTTCAGGTAGCTGGTGGTCAGGCGGATGATGGACGCTTTATCGAGCTGAGATGTGATGGCGGAGGGCAGCGGCAGAAGCTTAGCCAGCTCATAAAACTCACTGTTCTCCTTCTCCCTCCGAGTCCGGGCCGCATTTTTCGACTTCTCTTTCATTATTTTCAGAGCTGCACGGTGCTCGGCACCCCGCCAGTGTTTGGGTCGCGCTTCAGGGAACCAATAGCAAAAATATATCTATATCTGTATCTATATCTATGTATAATCACACACGCACACACCACACACGCGCTTTGACTTTAGCGGAGTTTCACCATCATCAGATCACTTGTACACGAAGCCTGCAGATCAGATGGCCTTCTCTCACATGCAGCGCGTCAGTCGCACACATTCCTCAACGTTTCCCAAAAACTGTGCAGTGTCTTAGAAGCGTAACAAAACGACACTGAGACTTCATAGTGAATAAAAAGAGCGCGAGCTTTGCTGAGGTTTATCCGTATTGAACAGCTTGTTGAATCCACTGGGGATCCCTGCACTTCTTCATACAGAAATAACATCCATAATGAAAGCCGAGACAAGTCCCTGAAACAACACAATCACAGCACTGTTATTAAAATGGGCTT